>NW_017619484.1:2169877-2287377 GCF_001879475.1 Ipomoea nil
TGATTTTTTCTATTATGAGATTATGAATGTACAGAAAATTCATAATTACATAATTGTAAATTCATAATCTCATAACAGAAAATTCATAATTTAATAAATATTTTTCTTTTATGAGATTATGAATTTTCTGTTATGAGATTATGAATTTTCTATTATGAGATTATGAATGTACAGAAAATTCATAATTACATAATTGTAAATTCATAATCTCATAACAGAAAATTCATAATTTAATAAATATTTTTCTTTTATGAGATTATGAATTTTCTGTTATGAGATTATGAATTTTCTATTATGAGATTATGAATGTACAAAAAATTCATAATTACATAACTGTAAATTCATAATCTCATAATAGAAAATTCATAATTTAATAAATGTAAATTCATAATCTGTATATAGAATGCAAAACACCGTTAACAGCACATTAACTAATTTTTTTATTTTTATTTATTTATTTATTTTTTTATAAAAACGATGCCGTTTGAGACCGTGTTCACGAAACATGATGAACACGTTTCCACGGCATAATTTGGGGCTTTTATGACAGTCTACTGTCTACAGATATATTCATTAAAAATCGTAATATCGTATCACCTTTTGACCAAAGTTGGATATAATTCACTAGTTTACATGAGTGAGTAAAAGAAATATTGGCATGTCTTATATTTATTATTTAATAATAATAATAATAATAATAATAATAATAATAATAAATTAATAATAATAGTAATAATAATAATAATAATAATAATAATAATAATAATAATTCTCCAACACCTATGTATTATAAAAACTTGTGTGAAACCGTCTCACAGATCTTTATCTGTGAAACGGGTCGAGTCAAAATGAAATGCATGTAATGCTTATACTGAAAAATGTAATACTAATAAAGAATATAAGTTGCTTATAAGGGAAAAAGAGTAATTTTTTTTCTTAAAAAGTCAATTGAAAAAATTGTTTTGATCAATTTTTTTTGAATTTTAGCATTTTGGAGTAATAAAAAGCTGATTAACCAAATACTTATTTGATTTTTTAACCAATTCAAACAACTAATAGTTGTCAAATAAGCTAAAATTGACTGGCCAAGCACCTTGTGCTCATATAACCTGTAGTGACTTTCTCATTTGACGGGTCATGAGATCGAGGCTCAGTGGAGGCGGTGTTGACTCTTTGTACTTCGACAGGTTGAGAAAGTATAGAGTATGAACAGATACTACAATGTAACAGAGTCAGTAGTTAACTGAAAAGCTAATTATTTTACCAAATAGAATCTTTATTTTTTATTAGTATTATATTTTAAATATAAGCATTACATTTTTCTATTGACCGTCGCACAAATAAAAATACGTAAGACGATCTTACAAAGAAGTAAGCTTAATTTTATTATACTTAATTCATAAGTTGAACAAAACAATAAATTTTTAACTGCATATATTTTCAATTAATTGATTGATCACACTTCTAGAGGATACAATGCAATAATTAAATAATAATTTTTTTTTGGTGAAAAATAAATCCACCAACTCCTTATCATCATCAAGTATACCTGCTGTTTGCATGTTTCACCTACTAAAGTAATACGGAGTAATAATTATAGTAGAAATATAATTGGTTCGTGGAAAATGATTCATGCATTACTTTGGATACAAAACTCACCTTAAATTTTTTGATTTGATTACTTGTCAATAATTTTTAATTATTGACATCAAACTAAAAATTATATTAATGACAATCAATCAGGTCCTTTTATTATTATTATTATTATTATTATTATTATTATTATTATTATTATTATTATTATTATTATTATTTATTTTATTTTTAACTTGAAGGGAAATTTGTACTTAAACAAATGTAGAGATGCGACATTTGCGAGGATACTTAGTAATTTATTCAACTACTCTAAATTGTCTAAATAAACTACCATTAGAATAATTTGAGCATCACCAATCGAGGTTTTGGGATTATTTATTTATTTATTTTTTATTATTATTATTATTTTTTTTGTTGGAGGAGAGAGGGGCTGAGTTGAAGGTAGAGAAGGGAGAAAAGAGAAGAAAAAAAATACAGGATAGAAGGTTAACATTAACGAACACGTTCACGAACATGTTTGTTAACAAGCACGTTGACGAACATGTTCAATACTATTTGCAAACATGTTTGTTCACGTTCATGAATGCTTATATGAACATGCTCATGATCACAATTTGTTATTGGACAAGAAATAATCTATGTTTACCAAAAATAACCAAACAAGTAACACAACAACAAAGAAAATACAAACAAATATTAAACGAACACAAACGAGCTTGTTCGCGAACATTATTAAACGAACACTAAACGACCTTCTTCACGAACATTATTAAACGAACACAAACTAGCTTGCTCACGATCTCTTAGCAAACGAACTTACAACTACTGTTCAGACTCTGTTCGTTTATTAACCGAGCTCTAAATTTTGTTTGTTAATGTTCATTTACCTTAATAAACGAACGCTTACCGAACACGAACACGAGTAGTTTACTAAAAGCTATGTTCGCTAACACCCCTAGTCTTTAGTGGCTTGCGGCCGGAGTTTTGCCCCTTGGTGGCTTCCCTAATGCGTGATGCTCCGGTCACCTTGACGGAGTTGTCTGATTTTTTGGTGGCGCAGGAGTTCATTTGCACCGAAGATGGTGACGAACTGGGTGCACCGGCGGCAATGACAGTTCATCGCGGCGGACATGGTGGTGGTGGAGGTAGTGGCCAATCTCGAGGCAGTGGCGGATCTGGCTGTGGTCGTGGTCGGGGCAACCGGGTTCATGGTCGAGGGCGCTCTCGGTCCAGCCTTCGTTGTCAAATCTGCAATGGTCAGGGGCACTCCGCCTTGACGTGTTATAGTAGGAATTCTGAGACGCTGGGTCCCCAGGAAAATATGGCATACCCGACAGAGGATACTACCTAGGTTGGTTCACATCAGTCGTTCCCAGACACCGGTGCCACGAACCATGCTACTCTCGATGCTTCTGTGATGTCATCCACCGCCAGTTATGATGGTCCTGACACTCTACGAGTCGGCAATGGTACAAGTTTGCCTATAGTTAGTGTTGGTTCTGCTTCGATAGCCTCTTCCTCTAGGTTTTTTAAGGTAACTAACATTTTGCATGTTCCTGACCTTTCTTCCTCGTTATTATCTGTTCAAAAGTTTGCTAAGGATAATAATGTGTTTTTTGAATTTCACCCCTCTTGTTTTTTTGTGAAGGATCTTTCAACCAAGGAAATCCTTTTTTGAGGGAGTGTTTCAGGGGTTTATATACCTGGCATGTTTCGCGTCATGTTCCTGTTGCGTTTGTTGCTGCGCGTGCGTCACCTTCCATATGGCACATGCGGCTTGGTCATCCTCATTTACGTGGCCTGCCTGCGCCATTGATTTTTGGAAATGGGTATCATTATTTTGTCCTATTTGTGGATGATTATACTCGTTATGTTTGGTTTTATCCTATGCGTGCAAAATCTGACTTATATTCTATCTTTGAGTGGTTTCGGTCACTAGTTGAACGTTCGCTTTCCCGTAAAATTATTTCAGTTCAATCTGATTTAGGGGGAGAATATAAAAAGCTACACTCCACGTTATCTTCTCTTGGTATTCGACATAGGCAGTCTTGTGCTTATACCCATGAGCAGAATGGTCGGGTAGAATGTAGGCATCGGCATATAGTTGAAACGGGACTAGCTTTAATAACTCAAGCGTCTATTCTTGCTCGGTTTTGGGACTACGTGTTTGAAACAACTGTCTATTTACTCAATAAAATGCCTATTCGTGTTTTGGATAAGGAGTCACCACACTTTCATTTACATTGTTCTCCTCCTTCGTATTCTTTCCTACTGGTGTTTGGTTGTCTTTGTTTTCCTTTGTTGCGTCCCTATAATCGTAACAAGTTACAGTTTCGGTCGGCACCCTGTGTTTTTAGGATATCTTCACTCGTTTCGTGGCTATCGTTGTTTAAATATAAACACTAACAAGGCGTTCATCTCTCTCCATGTGCGGTTCGATTAATTTACTTTTCCGTTTGCTGCTTCGTTTTCTTCGTAGGCTGCTGAATCGTCATGTACCATTCAGTGGGGTGTTGCTCCTGTTCCAGTTGCATGGCATGCTCTAGGAAGTTTGGCAGTGGAGCCTATTGTCCATCGTAAGTCCGTCACTGCAGCGCCATCCTTGGCTTCCAGTGAGCGGACAGTGACCGAGAGAGCATGTGCAGCTGTCTCGGTCTGGCCATGTGCGACGTGCTTCCAAGCAGCCCCAGCCTCGGTCCCACAGTATGGCCACGCGTAGTATGGGTCCGACTGTGCCTGAGCCAACTTATTGTTGGAAAAAATAGCATTAAAATGGCATAAAATGACATATTAAGTGGCTATTTTGTGGTACAATTATCAGTGGGGTCCACTTCCGATTTGGGTCGGGGCAAAGTGGATTTGGGTTCTTCGTAGTGAGACGAAGAGATTGATATATTGTACGCTCAAAACGGATAATGGGTGAATGAGATATTGATTCTCAAAGTAGACCCATTGAGTTGGAAAAATGTAAGGGAAAAGTGAGCTTTGTCCCACATTGATTTGGAAAGAGGATTTCACCCCCCTTTTATACAAGAGCTTTTTTAGAGCTTGTAGAATTGTATAGGATAGAGGCTCTCTCGCGCGGACCATTTGTTGGTTCTGGACTGTTACAGGATTAATCTTGTATTAATTCCACCTTCTGAATTTTTGAGTTAAATCTCAATAATGGTGGCTGTTTCAGATGTTACAAATCGTGGATTAAATGCTAAACTAAATGCTATTGATTCTTCAACTCCTATATAAGAAGAGTGTAGGAGCAGCAGGTTCACACAGAGAGAACAACACACACAACACAGAAAATTCTGTTTTTCCCAGCTCCAAAACTCTGCTCCTACTCCTTTCTTGCTACTGTGTTTTGTCCGTGCTCTAGTTCGCCGGGTTCGTTCGTTTGGGTGCTCAAACGTCGAACCGTTGTACGTTTTATCCTGGGAGACCTAGGCCACAACGCTCCTAGCACTTTTGGGAGGTGGCAAATAAGGTTTTAAGGAAAGAAAGGCACTCGCCTAACTCGTACATCTCTTTCTTCCTTCTCCTTCTTTTCTTGCTTGGATTATGCTTTTAAGCAAAAATCCGTTCTCTCTTTTTTATTGTTAATTTGGAATTATAATCTAAGGATTATATTTTCTTTTGGTTGATATATATTGGTATATCTTTTTCGTAGATATACATTTATATATAACCATTGGGTCCGTCTTATATATATTTGTGTGTATATATATATATTTCGGATACATATATCCAATAATATTTTATATATATTTCGTGTGTATATATATAAATATTATTTTACGGATATTAAATCGATTGTGGTTCATTATCACCAACACTTATTACTCTCAAGTAGTGCAGCTTGAGTGGCATGAAGCCATGGACTTGAAGTTCAATGCTTTGCTTCATAACAGTACATGGCGGTTAGTTCCCTACACTCCAGGTGTGAATGTTGTGGGGTGTAAGTGGGTGTTTTGAACTAAGAGGAATGTCGACGGTTCGATTGAACATCATAAGGCTCGTCTGGTGGCTAAGGGCTTTAACCAAGTTGCAGTGCAAGATTTCTTTGAGACCTATAGTCTGGTTGTCAAGCCAACAACGGTTCAACTTCTTCTGTCTTTGGCTGTGTCGCGAGTTTGGGCGATTCGCAATTGGATATCCACAATGCATTTCTGAATGGCAGTTTAGCTAAGACCGTGTATATGCGCCAACTGCCCGAGTATGAGGACAAGACGATGCCTAATCATGTGTGCTTGCTTCAACGGTTATTGTATGGTCTTAAGCAGGCTCCCCGTGATTGGTTCACGCGGTTGCACAATTTTCTAGTTTCGGTTGGTTTTACTCCCTCTAAAACTGGTGTCTCTTAATTTGATTATTCTCGTGATGGCCTGGGGTTCAACTCTATTTTCTAGTATACGTTGATGAAATTCTGGTCATGGTGTCTAACTCAACTCGTGTAGCCGGTCTTGTGGCTAAGATGACATTGGAATTCGAGGTGCATGATATGGGAGCTCCATCATTTTTTCTCAGGATTGAGAGCATACCGTTGTCTGGTGGGATGTTCCTTTCTCAACAACGATACATGAAGGATATTCTCAAGCGTGCTGGAATATATGGTTGACTGTAACCCTGTTTCTACTCCAGTTTCACTCGCTAAGACTAATGATGCTCCGACGGTTCCTTATGCCGATCCTACTCAGTATTGCAGTTTGGCGGGTGCTCTGCAGTACCTCACGGTAACTCGTCCTGACTTATCTTATGCCGTTAATAAACTTTGTCAGCACATGCATGCTCTAACCACGGCTGATTGGGGCATGTTGAAGCGTGTTTTGCGTTATGTCAAAGGCACTCTCGGGTTTGCTCTTCATATTAAAAAGTTTGTATCTGTTGACATTCATGCCTTCTCTAATTCGGATTGAGCTGATAACCCGGATGACCGAAAGTCCACGAGTGATTTTGTAATTTATTTGGGTATTGTATAGTCTATATTCCTATATTACTATCGTAGAGTCTTTGTGTAATGTCATGTTAGACATTCTAATTCTCATCATTTTATTTTCATACACATAAGAATCAAATATTTGATTTAAGTAAATAATACTATTGGTTTCAAAGAAGAAAAAAAAAGTAAATAATACTACTACTAGTCTACTACCTTTGGTTCAAAGTCCATCCATAAGAAGAAGGTGGAGCCGACAGTGGTACGCCTCACGCAAAATTTGAGCTCCTGATTGAAGTATGTCCAAAATAGACATAATAATAATAATACTAAAATTAGAGGTCTTGTTGTGACTGAGTAATAGTGTGAGCAACACTACAAAAGCATGTCACGAGACGTTAAAAGACAAAAATAGCTACCTAGCTTGTATCTACCACACCCTTACCCCCCACCCCCTTCACAAAACACATACCCGTGAGTGTGAGTGAATTCTCCATTCTATTCTCACACCATTTTGTCTGTGCCCACCAATTACTTCTTCAATTCCCAATAAATCTGAGCTCGCTAGCTTTCTCATTCTTCCTAATCTGCGATCCTTTAATGGCTGCTCTTCTGCCATTCAAGTTTGCTCTGCTTTTCTTATTTGCATTCATATCCCTCAACTCCTATGTAATTCCAACTCGTGCCCTTAACGTCGGCGTTGACGCCGGCGCCGGCCTTTCCCTGGTATGTATGTCGTCTTTTAATTTTCTTTTGTTTTTATAACTAACGACACCAAGACATCTTTATTAACGCTATTTATTTCTTCCATTTTTTTTTTATTTTTTATTTTTTGGTTGAGATTTTAGGCCAAAGAATGTAGTAGAACGTGTGAGTCCAAGTTCTGTGGAGGTAAGAAAAAACTACACTTACCCAAACTTTTATTTATTTTTGGAAAAAATTGTAATTTTATTTTTTAAAAAAAAAAGTAATTTTAGTGACTCAATTATTCATTATTAGTTATTTTAGTCAATAATTTTTAATAATTACAATATACACCTTTAACTTTTTAAAAATTACATTTTAACCCTTAGAGCAACAAAATTATTAAACTCTATAAAAAATTTTACTTCAGTACATGATTATTCTTTGTTCTTGGTAACATTGTTAGTTTTGGTATTTTATCTTCAAAATACTGAAATAGAGATTTGACAATATTCCTTGCTAAATTATCTCTTTTCAATTGCGACACATCGTCCCTATTTTCCTTACATGACCCTGCTAGAATCATGTTTTTCTTTTACAAATGAAATAATGAGACTAAACAAAATTATAACTAAAGAAAAAATATTAAAAAGTACTAAAATAGACATCCTACTTAATAAAAATTTAATAGAGTTTAATAGTTTTGTTACACCAGCGGTTAAATGTTTAACTTTTTAAAGAATTAGGAGTGTATTTTGTAACGGTAAACAGTTAGAGCGGAACAATTGAATGACTAAAATTGTATTTTTCCCTTTATTTTTTACTTGAGCTAATTATATATAGCTTTAAAAAATTATCCAATATTATGATTTTCTCTAATTCGATTTTTGTAAATATATATTGGAAGTGCCCCCATTCCTAAGATATGGGAAATACTGTGGGATTCTGTACACCGGATGTCCAGGGGAAAAGCCGTGCGACGGCCTTGATGCTTGCTGTATGCAGCATGATGTTTGCATTCAAAACAATGGCAGTAAGTTTCTTTTTTTTTAAAAAAAAAATTACTTTTTTTTTATTTTAATTCCTATTGTCTTGTCTTGTCTTGTTAATTAAATTTTAGTGCCAAAATTAAATTGATTAGTCAATTAATTCTAGTTTTAGTCTCTTTTTTTTTTTTTTTTTTTTTTTTTTTGAGAAAATTTCACTTTTGATTCCCTAACTATTATACATGAATTACATTTTGGTTCTCGACTATTAAAGTTTTCTAATTAGGTGCATAACCATGTAATTTGTATCATATTTGGTCCTGTCGTCCAATTTTTTGACCAACTATGGCTGGAAGTGCTCCTTCCGGAAGAAGCAAACGCAGTGCGCCTTCCGGAAGAAGTATTTTTGGCAATAATTGGACGACATGACCAAATGTGATACATATATAGTCATGCACCTATTAAAAAAAATTTAATAGTCAAGTACCAAATGTGATTCATGTATAATAGTCAATGGACCAAAGAGAATTTATTTATTTTACATTTTTGGGTTTGATTCTCACAACCATACATTTGTTTTTTTTGTTTTGTTTGGTTTTTTTTTTTTTTTTTTTTTTTTTTTTTTTGGTAGTATACATTTGGTTTTAATCTCTCAACCTTATTAAACATTTAAACTGAATCCAATTCAAATTGTCCAAAATGTCTTCAAATAAAGAAGGGTGAAGAAGGTTCAAAATAGATCATTTTGAATTGAATTTGGTTATTATGCCAGGGTTTAATATAGGGAAAATTGTAAAAAATGCCCCTCTATAATATGCCAATTATCAATGTCACCCCTGAATTATGAGTGGTGTAAATGTTTCCCCTCAATTATCAAAATGGTGTACATATAGCCCCTCCCGTAACGGACCTATGGTTCCCCACCGTTGTCCATCGATGGTACTTCGAATCGAGGGAAGGAAAAAACAACTAAATTACATATTTACTCCGACTTAACGGTGTCGTACACTAACGGGGAACCACATGTCCGTTACGGGGGGGGGGGGGCTATATGTGCACTGTTTTGATAATTGAGGGGCAACATTTACACCATGCATAATTTAGGGGTGACATTGATAATTGGCATATTATAGATGGGCATTTTTTACAATTTTCCCTTTAATATACTAAAAGTGATAATATTACTATAAAAAAAGTAATATTAATTATTTGTTTTTGAAAGTAAAAGTGATATTGATCCATACTAAAAATGAGTATTTGTTTGCATAGATACTATGATGCAAACTAAAGTAATATCTGCCCCTTAGTGCGGATATAACACTCAATAATGTAATTGACTGCACAAACCAAAGAGTGTACTAAATGAAGTAAAAACAAAAACTTCCAATATATGTTACTATGATTTATTCATTAAATTAAAGTTCAAAATTTTATTTTATGAGTATCAAGTTAACATAATCACCAATAGATATATTATGGCAGTTCAAATGTGAGAGATTTGTTACAAACACGTTTTATTAATTATTATAAAGAGAAATAATTGAAATGTATTTTTATAGTATATGTGTGGGGTGGTGGTTCCCTCTTGTAGTCTTTGTAGGTAAACGTGACCTGTCACATAGGATTACAAGCTTTCCATAGGATTATACTATACTTTGCATAATTTATGGACAAATTTTGTATATTATATTTCTTGTATTTTCATTAATTGTTTTGTTGTTTTCACTCGTTCCCATTATCATAATACATTGGAATAGGGAATTATTCAGAATATATGTTGTACACAATTATTTGAAAATTTATTATTTTTCATACAAAGCTTAGTGTATAGGTTAGTGTGTTTAACTAGTTGATAGCATTAGCTAATTGTAGAAAGATGTTTGATAAATTAGCTGTTGATTGATAGCTGATTACATACAAAATGATTTTCTCAAAAAGTTAATTGAAAAAAGCTGCTTTGAATAGCTTTTTGAATTTGTGTTTTGGAACAATAAGCTGTTACAAAAAATTAATTAATCAAATACTCATATTGGTTGTTTGACTAAGTCAAATAACTAATAGTGGTCAAACAAGTTAAAATTACCTGATAGACTAAATTAAAAAATTAAGCTGTGAAATATACAAAAAATAATAATTTTTTTTTTTGGGTTTATGTGCAGATGACTATTTAAGCCAGCACTGCAACAAAAACTTTTTGGCGTGTGTGACAAAATTCAAGAAATCTAAGGCCAAGACGTTTAAAGGAAACACTTGCAAAGTTGATGAGGTTGTGAATATAATAACAGATGTGATGGATGCTGCCATTATTGCTGGAAGAATTTTCAAGAAACCTTAGAATTAAAGAATTCAAAATCCTTTAGTTTGCATCTTCTATCATTTTAATTATTTATTGTCTGTATGGATTTTTTTTTTTTTTTTTTCTCTTTCAGCCCATTAATTATTTAATTAAGAACAGTTATTGCATATCTTGGAAAGACATTTATTTATTTCATGTTAAGTTTCTGAGTTAATTTATTTATAATTTAGAACTGCTGCCTTAAAGCTAATTTTCATTAAAAATATTTATCAAATTATTATTTATTATACAGTTTGCTAACTATTTTAGCAAGAACAGAAAATCAAGATTGTAAAATTACTGAATTGTCTTAAAAATTAACATTAATTTAGTAAATATTTATTTACTTACTACTCCATTTATCCCATTTTATGTGTCTGCTTCGATTAACAAACCTTGACTGAAGTTATTTTTAATCCAAGTTTTCATAATATTAAGTTTAGGATTAGTATACAAAATTTATATATTTAAAAATTACACTAAAAGTACTATTAAACACAAAAAGTTAAATTTTAAAATAAGTAAAAAATACTACTAAAAAAAATAAACAAAGAAGAAATAGTTGGTTTGACAAAAAAATAGTAAATAAAACAGATAAAAAGGGACAAAGTGAGCAATAAAGTAAAATTATGTAAGAAAAATTAGTTTGTAATTAATTATATTACTATTAGGTCTAATTAATTGAAATTGATTTATAATTTGTTGCTACTGTGTCCAATATAATGTTGTTCATTATGTTCTTTGCTATTTTTCTTTGTAATATTATATACAGATCTAAAAAAAAAATCAAATACTCGGTAATATTATATATATATATATATATATATATATATATATATAGAGGCGAGTTCAGGTGCGGCGGTGTCCTTAGGTGCGGTGGTGCGGCGTCACCAATAGTTCAACAAATATACACCATTAACGTTAGAAAAATACACCATAAAAATACACACAAATTAGGTACGCATCACCAAAAATACACCATTAGGCGTGAGAAAAAATACCATACAGTGTTTGGAAATACACTATTGGGGTGTGATGAGTTATATGGTGTATTTTTTGGGTCTGTTGTGTATTCTGTGATTTTTTTTGCATTTCATTGTAGTGCGTTTCCTTTACACTGTTGGTGCATGTTGATAACACTGTTGGTGTATTCTGTAATCCCGCCACACCGCCGCACGGGAAGTGTCTGCCGCACGGGAACTTTTTCCTATATATATATATATATATATATATATATATATATATATATATATATATATATATATATATATATATATATATATATATATATATATATATATAGCAAATTACACTTTTGGTCCTATGACTATAAGAGACGTGTTAATTTTGGTCCTTGACTTTTAAAACTAACAATTTAGTCCTTTAACTATATTTTTTTTAGCAGATTTGGTCCTTCCGGCTAAATCACCGGTGAAAATTGGCCGAAAAATGTAAAGTTTTTAAAAAAATTTATTCATGGGAGCAAAACGGTCATTTTACATTTTTTTATTATAAAAAAAAAAAAAAAAGTTATTTGCTTTGCTTCTTCTTCCTCGCCGGCGAGTTATTTGCTTTGCTTTGCTTCTTCTTCCACCGCCACCATGACTCACCAGCGAGTTCCTCTCCCTCCGCCGTTCTCCTCCGTGCCACCAAGACAGACAACATAGAGGGAAGCCGAGGACAACAACGACCATTTCACCTCCACCTACGCCGAATCCCTGCTGGAAGAGCCGTACAATGTAGTCGTCCTCCAAATCAGCCACGCCATTATCTCCGGTGAAGAGGAAATTCTTCAAATCGCCGGAGATGGCAGAGGCCAAGACGGTGAGGGGATTGTAGGCGGCGTCATTGGTGACGTTGACCAGGAAGGCGAAGAAGAACATGACGGCGACGACGACGACATGCTTGAGGATCTCAGCGTGGAGATCGTGGTCGCCGAACGCCAGGACTCTGTGGACGAAGACCTTGATGAGAACGCTGGACCATACCCACATCAGGGACATCAAGAAATCAAACGCCAGCATCCTCCGGCCTCTGCTTCCTCCGGTGAGTCTTGGTGGCGGTAAGCGTGGTACGCGAGTACGCAAAGAAGAAGAAGCATAGCAAAAAAAAAAAAAAAAAAAAAAAAAAGTAAAATGACTATTTTGCCCCATGAATAAATTTTTTTAAAACATTTACATTTTTCCGGCCAATTTCCACCGTTGATTTGGCCGGTAGGACCAAATCTGCTAAAAAACGTATAGTTAAAGGACTAAATTGTTAGTTGAGTAAATACCCAAAATGGTCCCTCGACTATAGCTAAATTCACAAATTGGTCTTTGACTTTCAATTTTAACCAATTAAGTCCTTAACTTTGCAATTTTAACACGATTTGGTCCTCCGTCTATTTGACCGTTTGTTGACTGTGATTTTTGAGGATATATATGTAATTTCATGGTCCATCGTCGATTTTTTAAGGTTCCGGTTGCATTTTCAGACCGCACTGTTACATTTGAATCCACCGCCGAAAGCAATCTGCTAAATCCTGTCGCCTTTCTTCATCCTCCCTTTGGATTCAATGTAGATGAGTTCGTACCAGAGTGAAGAAGACAACGTGTTTCCGAAACGGTGCAGCGTCATCCTGGAGGCCTCCATGTGCTCCGGTGAGAGCTGCGGGTATTTCTGGAGATCGTCGATGACGGCGCGGGCGTCGGCGTTAATGCAGAAGTGTTCGAAGGACCAAATCGTGTTAAAATTGCAAAGTTAAGGACTTAATTGGTTAAAATTGAAAGTCGAGGACCAATTTGTGAATTTAGCTATAGTTGAGGGACCATTTTGGGTATTTACTCTTGTTAGTTTTAAAAGTCAAGGCGACCAAAATTAATACGCCCCCTATAGTCATAGGACCAAAAGTGTATATATATATATATATATATATATATATATATATATATATATATATATGTTGGGTAGGGTTCCAGTGAGAACATGTGCTTAGGTGAGAACATTAGAACACATCATGTACATCCATCTAATATTTTTTAAAGGTATATATTAGATTAAGTGTGTGCGAACGCGCATTAAATGTGTGCAAACACAATTAATCGCGTTTGCACACATTTAATGCGCGTTCGCACACACTTAACCCAATCTAGACCATTAAAAAATATTTGATTGATGCACACGATTTGTTCTCACGTTCTCACCTAAGCAGGTGTTCTGATATGATCTTAAATATATATATATATATATATATATATATATATATATATATATATATATATATATATATATATATATATATATATATATATATATATATATGTATGACATATATACAGTCGTAGACTTAGTTTGATATTTTGAATCTTTGGATGATTGAAGTATTTGAGTATTTTTAATATTGTTTTAATGTTTTAATGTTATGACTTATGAATTATCATTATTTCATTTATTTGGATGTGTTATTTGATTGAATGTTGAAAACAGCCTCATTAAAATTGTCAAACTGCAAGTCTGTCACTGTTTTTTTGGTGACCGCCTAGCGCCGCCTAGATTTCACCTAGGCGCTGCCCAGGCGCCCGACTAGCGCCTAGCGCCTATTGCAACCATGATACATATATATATATATATATATATATGTGTGTGTGTGTGTGTGTGTGTGTGTGTGTGTGTGTGGCCAAGTTCCAGTGCGGACACACCATTAGGTACGCATCGCCACGGAACGCACAATTAGGTATGCATAAACGCACCACACAGTGTACGGAAACATACAATTCGGTGTGGAGAGGTATGGTGCATTTGTTTGGATGTGTGGTGCATTTTGTGGTGTATTGTTCATTGTTGTGCGTTTTTCTAACACTATTGATGCATTTTTATATAACTAATGGTGCGGCCGCACCGACCGCACGTTAAGCCATGGTCGCATTTGAGCCGATATATATATATATATATATATATATATATATATATATATATATATATATATATATATATATATATATATATATTTGCACATGCCACTTTCCGTGCGAAAATGCAGTATGTGCACTTGAAGGTAAAAAATGTGCACTTGAAGGCAAAAAAATTGCATTCGAAGGTAAATAGATGTGCAATTGATGCAATTTATGGTACCAAAAATGGAGGTTACCCATACAAATCGTTTTGTAAATCTCACAAATTTCATTAATGCATATATAGGTTTAAGATCAGGCACACATGCCACTTTCCGTGCGAAAATGCGGTATGTGCACTTGAAGGCAAAAAAATTACATTCGAAGGTAAATAGATGTGCAATTGATGTAATTTATGGTACCAAAAAGAGAGGTTACCCATACAAATTGTTTGTAAATCTCACAAATTTCATTAATGCACAAGATATAACAAATACTGCCCAGATGTCGGTTGTTCTCGACGAATTGAAGTTTGCCTTGGTTGGCGATCAGGTGGTGGTCGAAGATTTCATCCACCCACCCTATAGACCTGGAAAACGCATGCACCACTGAGGTTCGATCTCATGACCTCCCATATGGGAGAGGTCACTACATGTCATTTGAGCACAAGGTGCTTGGCACATACGTACGTATATAATATTACCTAGGTTTATTCAATCATAAAATTATGTTAATTAGTGGATCACTAGGCCACGTGGGACACTACAAATTATTTTTTATCTCAAAGTTAAATATACTAGTCAATCCATGGTCGCGGTTGTGTGCGCCGGCCCCAATCTTGGCATTCCCTAGCGGTGATACAGGGTCCGCCCCTGCTCAACATTTAATGAAAGCCTATTATTGGTCTATTCCATGCACGTTGGTCCGACCAACAATTTATTTTATTATAATGAAGTATGTTTTGATTGCAAAATTAGTCCGAGTTCGACAAATTTTACCCTTCCGATGGAGGAGAGGGGCCGAGACCAAGAACTTCGGAGAAACGGTCCCCGAATCATTGTGAACAGCATCGTCCAAGCCGCGGTCCACGAGCCAATTCCGGTTAAAAAAAAAAACATATATGTTGCTCGCTCAATGCATCCCTTAAGGGTCGGCACGGGATCCGTCCCGCTAGGCGCTAGCTACCCGACGGAAGGACCTTTTCTTGGCCAAGCCCGCAGCTAGGTTAAGAAAATGCTAAATATTCCCTAAGGGCCGGCACTAGATCCGATCCCGCTAGCTACCTGACAGAAGGGCCTTTTCTGGGCCAAACCCGCGGCTTGATACAAAGGCTAAATGAGCTCAACTCGGCAAATCGGATCGTTTTTATAGCTTTAAACATAGGTACTCACTTTCAGTTTCCAATTTTAGTTCAGATGGTTCAGCCCGCCGGATTAGCCCGACAACCCGAAGTTTAGGGTTAGGGCCAAACCGAACTCGAGAATAAAATAATAAAATAACCGATTAGCCCGACAACCCGACAGGGCTAGCCTGAAACCGAGCGGGCTAGCCCGATTGACATCCCTACATCCAAGCATGGTGCCTCGAGCGGTTTCAATTGGGCCAAACGTTTACTCTCTCTCGTTGTCGACTTCTCGCACTCAGAGAGTGGGAGACTGATGATGGATATATTGAAAATATATGATCCAATAATAGGGACCGGGGTCTGTGAGTGCATAGCCCGAAACCAAAGAAGATACCCCAAGTGGCCAGGGTCCAAGACCCCGAGCAGGTTTCCGAGGCCCAAAATGATGGGCCTTGACTTAGTTCACGGGCTCACAACGTGGGCCTCGACGTAGTCTGCTGGCCTACCACGACTTTAGGGGGTTTGTTGGTCCATATCTTGTATAAATATTACATTGTCTTGGTATTGCAGATCATGTTCAGTTACATCTTGTAATTTCATTACACTATTCATTAATACAAGTCTTGTCTTCTCAAGCTCAATACTTTGTCTTCTATTATTCCTTTATTATTTATTTCTTTATTATCGGATTATTTGATTCGGCCTACCCGGATTAATTTAATCCACCAATCAATTTTAAATTTAATTACTTGAGTATTATTAGTATATATATATATATATATATATATATATATATATATAATATTGTAATAACACTTTATTTTTATATTTATTAGAATTTTGCTCAAGACTTCAAGTGTAGTCCAGGTTGTGGTTTATAAGTAAAAAAATTATTTGAATTGGTTTTATTAGAATAAATAATAGATTGTCCAATTTGTAAATACATAGGTCCCGATTGGTAAAATAGTTAGCATATCAGTCAATATTGTATATTTGACCACTAATAGATCAGATGTTTAACTTAATTAGTTAAACGATCTATATAAGTGTTTGATTAATTAATTTTTTTTCGTAATAACTTATTACTCCAGAATGTTAAAATTCAAAAAAACTACTCAGTGTAACCTTTTCCATAAGCATTTTGCGAAAGTCATTTTGCATGTAATCAGCTATCAGGTAACAGTTAATTTACCAATACAAACACTTTTCTACAATCAATTAATGCTATCAACTAATAATTAAAGTATTAATCCAATTAACTAACACTATTCTCCAAATACCCCATAATCATTTCTCACATGGAATGAAAGGTAGGTACTGAATAGTCTTAAAAGTCAAGGGCATAAATAAAATAAAGGCTATTGACTTTGGAGTTTGAAGTAAACTCTTTAAAGCAAAGGAATGTTTAAGAATAGCCACATGCTTGGCATATTTCATACCACGGGTGACTTATAAGAAAATTATTATTGGAATATAGCATTCAAAACTAAAAAAAGTATGGGGAGAAAACGCTCCGCAATAGGCGCCATATTTCCGATCGTGATCGCATCCCGAACGTGATCGCCGATCATCGGCTTCGTCGTGGCCCTCTCTCTCGATCGTGCGTCGAGAGGGTGATCTCCCTAGATTTCTAGGGTTTTTTTAATAGCTGGTTTTGTCAGATGGCTGTCACAGTATTGTTGTGTTGTTATTCTATTCTTCTTATCCTGGTATTTCCGATACATCGCGCTAACATGGATATCCAACATATCAAGAAGCAGTGCGCTGATCTGTCTCTGGCCGAGGAGGAAACTGGTGGTTTGGAGGCACCTGAATTGCAGCCGATCCCGGATGTCACGATCCATCACAATCTGGTTGGGAGACTTCTCACGTATCGACAGGTACGTTTTGAACATATGCAGCAGGTCTTGGCGTCCGTGTGGAGTCCAGTAATGGGAATGTATGCGGTATCACTGGCAGATGACCTTGATAAACATTATTTTGATTGTTATTTTAAATAATATTTTTATACTTAATTTGCAATAATTAGTTAATTTTATATTTATTTTTATTTATTATTGTTATATTTAGTTTTATTAATATTGTTTAATTTTTGGGTTGTTTTTGTTATTAATTTAGTTTTGTTATAAGAATTGTCAGTTCAATAATTCTTTGATTCTAATTTAATAATAATATGCATTCAAAAAAAAAAAAATTTAATAATAATATATTAATAATTGGTTTTAGTAGTAATTGTAGATTAGTTATATATGGACTCTAACATATTTAAGCTTTTAATAAGATGTATTTTATTTAATTAGTAATAATTATTTCTTGGTTGAGACTCTTTCAACAACGACCAGTCAAAACAACGAACGGAAGAGGAGCATCTCCTTCGGGCATGGTGACTGCTCGGAGCTTTGACCGACTATAGCGTAGAACTTGAGAAAATTGTTGGGTTCAAACAATATAAATACATGCGCGTTCGAGGAAGGGCATCATCAAGTTCACTCCGGACCAATTCCGGTCGGAGGTGATTTCCAGTGTTTGGCCGTACGAATCTTTGGCGGTACGAATCTTTGGCGGACAGTAATTCTGGTTTGGTGGTCGGCGAATTCTGATCGGCAACTTCTCTTCTGGTCGTGACGGCAAGTTCTCCTGGCGGCAACAAATTGGTGGTCTGTGCAGCAACGATAGTTATACGGAAATTTGCATTCTCCTTACTCTTATTATCATTAGTTTACTTAATTAGTGATTGAAATATTATGTTTTGTGAGTTGTGTTGGTTCAGTTTCTTAGTTATCTAAGCAATCTTTTTGGTTAGCAGTAAAGTTATACTGGTAATTGTTTTCCTTCTCTTCACTCATTATTGTTAATTGTCATATTATTTAGTGCTTATTAATTGCAAATTAGATTGTTAATTGCCATCTTATTTAGTGTTTAATTGCAAATTAGATTGTGATTAGTCTTTTGGAAGTTGATGTTGAACTTGTTGTTACTGAGTCACTATGCATTGCTAAGCATTTGTCTTCTGGGAATGTGATAGAAATCGCCAAGAAAGTTTTGCATTAACTTAGGCTTTTATGTTGCCAATACAATTGATTAAGTTTTTCCCCATGATTTGTATATTTAAGTTCAACTCGACCAATTTAGTATTTATTAGTCTGTTTGAGAGAAGTATTGAGTAAACACCATACCTTTTAAATTCATGTTCTTATGCTTTTCAGGTTTAATTGTTCTTTGATTTTTTTTGCTTCTCGATAATTTATTTGTTCACCTTTAAATTTTGATTCAATTATTCATTGTTTAATTTCCTGAGTTTAATTGATCGTTATCTTTGGCATTTAATCCTAGTACCTTAAATTATCCAATTTTTATTAACTGCAATTAAAACTTTATGTTAAAGTCTTCTCTTTCCACTCTTTTTAGTTATTAAATTGCATAATATCAATTCCCTGTGGGATCGACCCTTGCCTTTGCACACTATCACTACACTGACTCGTGCACTTGCGAGGACTTAATTAAATTGTCCAACAATTTTTGGCGCCGTTGCCGGGAAATTGTTTAACTTGCAATTTAATTTTTTGTTTTTTTCCCCTTAATTGCCTGATATTTTTTTTTCCTATCCCTTCATTATTGTTTCTCTTTCAGTTTTAATATTGAATTTTATTTAATTCATTCGTCCATTTAAAAATTGCTTTATACTTGTTTTTACTTTCACTATTCTCTTTATTTTTCTCATTCCTTTAACTGCTTGGTTCTTTAATTCTATCACTTTATTATTATTGTCGTTTGATTAACCTTTTCAATATTGCTATTTATTCAAGTCATTAGTTCATTTAAAAACTGCTTACTATTTGTTTTTGCTTTCCCTATTCGCTTTATTTATTTTTTCCCTTTATTATCAATTCTTTGTTTTTTTTTTCTCTTTACTATTGTTGCTACAACTTTTTTCATTTTTTTAGCACTTTAAATTTGCATTCAAGATTTTTGTTCCCACTTTATTTACCAAGTAAAGAAGTACTTAATAATTGTTTAATATTCTCCATTTCCCTTTTACTCTTTATTGATTATCTTGTTTATTTATCTGTTTATTTATTTGATGGAGGGCCGTCGTTCTCTATATCCTAAACTGTTTCCTTTAGACGATCATATTGATATATTACTTTTTGAAAATCCAATTTTTGAACCGCAAGAAATATTACTTTTTGAAAACCCAATTTTTGAACCGCAAGAAACAACTACAATCATAAATGCACTTCATCCACTCTCTTGGGTTGATAATCAAAATGATTTTCAACTAAACCACTCTAATTTTTATTGTGTTAATAATCAAAATGATTTTCAATCAGTTGACCCATCCCAACTTGAACAACCATCTTTGGAGGATACTTTACAAAATTTCATACAGGTTTGTAATGTTCCAGTCCAACCTAAAGAAGAATCTTTGGAAGATACCCTGCAGAATTATATACAGGTTTGCAATAGGCAGCACGAAGCAGATGAGCAACGATTCCAACAACTTGAAGCTTCTTTGAGAAAACTAGAGGTACAAGTAGGAAAAATTGCTAAAGCTTTGCAAGGGCATGTGCCAGGTAAGTTACCTAGTCAACTTGAGGAAGATAAGGCTATGGGAAGTGGTGAAATGATTGAAAACGAGTTAATAGATAATACCACTTCTAAACAAACTGAAATAACTGAAAATTTGCACAATGATGTTGATGATATTGTTGTTGAAAATGATGAGCCCCAATTGCATAAATATGATAATCGTTATGTGCCCCCAATCCCTGTTGATGAAAACTTTGAAAACACTAAAGCTGTGCAAAATGAAGATTTTGAGGTAGTGGAGCCTTATGTACCACACAATCCTTATGTGCCCCCAATCCCTTTTGATGTTCAAGCAGACAGATTGACTAAATATGTGCTTGATGAAACTGCTGAGTTTCCAATTTTTATATCTATGAATTTGTCTGCTAGGTCTAACCTAGTTTTTGCAGTTAAGGGGTTGAATTTTGCAGAGGATGGTAAGTTGGAGTTTGAAAAACTACAAAAAGAAAATCTTTTGAATGGCGTTGGTAAATCGATTTCTTCTTGTTATTCTAAAATTGCAAGGCTAAAAGATAATTCTACAAATAAAAAGTTTAATAAAGGAGGACTTTCGTTGTCTTATTTTCTTTCATCTCACAACATTGGAGACAATGTTGAAAATAAGTGTGGGGAAGGGATTATACCCACAAATCATAAAAAATTGAAAATTTTCAAAATTTTTAATTTTCTAATGTTCATTTTCTTAAACCTTTTTATTTTAAAATTCTAGCATTAGTTTGAGCTTTATCCATAAGTCATTTAAATATTTGGTGATTCGGTGATAAAAATAATGCAGGTTTTTGTCAGCTCTTAGTGTGTATATTGCTTTTGACTAGTTGTTAATTTCTTTAATTTTATATCTTTGTCAAATCAAAAAATCAAAAATCAAAAAATCAAAAAATAAAAAATAAATAGTATATGAAAATCACAAATACCCTTATATGTTGTATGCATTTTCTTTGATAGTTTATATGTTGATTTCACCTTATATTACCTTTATTAAGTTCTTAAACAATTTTTGAGTGCTATAAATTGTGGTGTAGTATGTTGGTTTCAAGGATCATCTTTGTGGCATAAGTGAGGTGAAAAATCTTTTAACAAAAGATTTAAAAATATATTCAAAAATAAATGAGAGTGTTTTATTTATTTTATTTTCAGCAATTTCATAGATTCTACTCCGCTGAATCAGCCACATATACACATGTACCATAAATAAATAAATAAGTGTCGTGGTCTGGTTTATGAGTACACGCAAAATTGAAAACCCAAACAAGTCTGGCGTAAAATGGCGAGGTTTTTGGGGAAGTTCTCTATGAAAAAAGTCAAAATAGAAAAAATAATGAGTAACTTTGGAAAAGACGAGCAATTGCATTTCAATTTTAATAAATGCCTTGATCCTTATTTGCTTCATGTTTTGCACCTGCACAGTGATAGAATATTTCTGAATTTGGTTTAGGTTGAATTTGGTGAAATTTTTATATTTTTCTATTGAGCTTTTTTTTTTTTGTATAGTTCATATAAGGGGTGTCAGCACACGAGCACACGTTTTTATTTTAGTTATTAAAGTTTTTAATTTCTAGTCGGGTGTTTTATGCACTCTTTGAATTGACACTAACTTTGAATTGATGAGGCAAATAAATTCAATGAGGCAAATAAATTTGGAAGTCTATTTGGGTAAAGCTCGATCTTATGCTTGATTTTATTTTAATCTCTTTTCTTTTTAATAATGTCTTTGCTTGAGGACAAGCAAATAAATAAGTGTGGGGATATTTGATAAACATTATTTTGATTGTTATTTTAAATAATATTTTTATACTTAATTTGCAATAATTAGTTAATTTTATATTTATTTTTATTTATTATTGTTATATTTAGTTTTATTAATATTGTTTAATTTTTGGGTTGTTTTTGTTATTAATTTAGTTTTGTTATAAGAATTGTCAGTTCAATAATTCTTTGATTCTAATTTAATAATAATATATTAATAATTGGTTTTAGTAGTAATTGTAGATTAGTTATATATGGACTCTAACATATTTAAGCTTTTAATAAGATGTATTTTATTTAATTAGTAATAATTATTTCTTGGTTGAGACTCTTTCAACAACGACCAGTCAAAACAACGAACGGAAGAAGAGCATCTCCTTCGGGCATGGTGACTGCTCGGAGCTTTGACCGACTATAGCGTAGAACTTGAGAAAATTGTTGGGTTCAAACAATATAAATACATGCGCGTTCGAGGAAGGGCATCATCAAGTTCACTCCGGACCAATTCCGTTCGGAGGTGATTTCCAGTGTTTGGCCGTACGAATCTTTGGCGGTACGAATCTTTGGCAGACAGTAATTCTGGTTTGGTGGTCGGCGAATTCTGATCGGCAACTTCTCTTCTGGTCGTGACGGCAAGTTCTCCTGGCGGCAACAAATTGGTGGTCTGTGCAGCAACGATAGTTATACGGAAATTTGCATTCTCCTTACTCTTATTATCATTAGTTTACTTAATTAGTGATTGAAATATTATGTTTTGTGAGTTGTGTTGGTTCAGTTTCTTGGTTATCTAAGCAATCTTTTTGGTTAGCAGTAAAGTTATACTGGTAATTGTTTTCCTTCTCTTCACTCATTATTGTTAATTGTCATATTATTTAGTGCTTATTAATTGCAAATTAGATTGTTAATTGCCATCTTATTTAGTGTTTAATTGCAAATTAGATTGTAATTAGTCTTTTGGAAGTTGATGTTGCCTGAACTTGTTGTTACTGAGTCACTATGCATTGCTAAGCATTTGTCTTCTGGGAATGTGATAGAAATCGCCAAGAAAGTTTTGCATTAACTTAGGCTTTTATGTTGCCAATACAATTGATTAAGTTTTTCCCCATGATTCGTATATTTAAGTTCAACTCGACCAATTTAGTATTTATTAGTCTGTTTGAGAGAAGTATTGAGTAAACACCATACCTTTTAAATTCATGTTCTTATGCTTTTCAGGTTTAATTGTTCTTTGATTTTTTTTGCTTCTTGATAATTTATTTGTTCACCTTTAAATTTTGATTCAATTATTCATTGTTTAATTTCCTGAGTTTAATTGATCGTTATCTTTGGCATTTAATCCTAGTACCTTAAATTATCCAATTTTTATTAACTGCAATTAAAACTTTATGTTAAAGTCTTCTCTTTCCACTCTTTTTAGTTATTAAATTGCATAATATCAATTCCCTGTGGGATCGACCCGCCTTTGCACACTATCACTACACTGACTCGTGCACTTGCGAGGACTTGTCCAACACCTCTTCCTATTCCAATTCCCCCATCCGAAGGACCTCCAACGGGTTCTTGACGACGGGCCATGGTCTTTCGAAAACATCCTCCTGATCTGCGATCAAGTCCCGATGGGCGTTAGACCAGAGGATGTCGACCTGGCATCTATTCCTTTTTGGGTCCAGATTCATGGTCTGCCAACCATGTTTGCCTCCCCAGAATTCATTTCCAAGATAGGGGACTATATCGGGGAATTCATCACGGCTGATCCTTTCAATTTTTGTGGGACTTGGAAGAGCTATTACCGTATCAGGGTGAGGATGAATGTAGCGTCTCCTCTTAAACGGCGAATGAAGCTCAAAGATGAGATGGATCTGTGCAGTGGATCACGTTCAAGTATGAGCGGTTGAGTACTTTCTGTTACTGCTACGGGATACTGGGCCACTCAGATAAATTCTGTAAAACGGTGTACGAGGAAGGGATTCTACCGGAGGCGTTCCCTTTCGGAGCGTGGTTGCAAGCTGGCCCAAAACGGCAGGTAAAGCCAGTAGGAGCAAAGTGGCTTCTACTGGTTACATCTACATCGTCATCAATGACTGCTCTTCCCTCGGCGGGGCCACCGCCGGCGGTACTGGTGGACACAGAGAAGGCAGGGGGATTACAGGGCAACCTTAAGCGAAGGAGAGGAGATGAGGAGGATGTTACGACAGGTAGTGATGTGCATATGGTTGACACTCCAAAGATTCATGAACAGGCGAGCCTGACGGACCAGGTTCGCCAGAACAAATGAGTTTCCTAAGTTGGAACTGCCGGGGAATGGGTGGCACCCGGACAGTTCGCGAACTATTGGGCATCATGTCCAAGAAGCGACCCATGTTCGTTTTCTTAATGGAGACGAAGGCTACTGATTTACAAGTGGAACAGGCGTATGTGAAGATGGGATTTGATTGTAAAATTGGTGTGGAACGTACAGGCTTAGGTGGGGGTCTTGCTTTCTTTTGGAGGAATGCGGATATGGCGTCTCTCATGAGTTACTCCAACAACCACATAGACATGGAGATAACTCTGCCCGGTCGTCCAGCTTGGAGACTCACTGGCTTCTACGGTGAGTCGGATAGGTCGCGGCGTCATATCACATGGGATTTGTTACGGCAACTAAAGGACAGGTCATCCCTGCCTTGGGTCGTCGTGGGAGATTTCAACGACATCGCATGTCTTTCCGAAAAAAGAGGATCGCATTCCCACCCGGTAGCCACGAAGGAGTGGTTGGAGCTTCATGACAAGGTGGTGGTCCAAAATATCTACACTGTTTTTTCGGACCACTGTGCTCTCTCGGTCAATTTTGATCCGGGGACTACCAGGGCGAATTCTCGCTCGTTTAAATTTGAATCCGCTTGGCTCTTGGAGGAAGGATGTGCTACGATTGATGGCGAAGCTTGGCGCTTCTCTGCGGGTTTGGATTTCCAGGAACGCCTTGCTATGTGTGGCGAGCGATTATGGAAGTGGGGAGGGGAACATCATCGGAGATTTGGTAATCAAATCCAGAGACTTCGCCGAACTCTGGCTCGTTTGATGGAAGATCGCAGTTTACAGGGTATGGAGCAATTCAAAAATGCAGAGGGTGAACTGGAGGCCTTGCTTATTGCAGAAGAAATTTTATGGAAGCAAAGATCCAAGCAGTTATGGCTTAAACATGGCGATGCGAACACAAAATATTTCCATAAATCAGCAACGGCACGACGCAAATGCAATCTTCTATCGCGTTTAAAAGACCCGGAGGGCGAATGGCAGGAAGGTGCGGCTATGAATGCGGAGATCCTCAGGTACTATGACTCTATTTTTTGCTCTGGTGCAAGTAATGCCGAGCTCTTTCACCGTGTTCCGGAAAGGGTCACAGACGAGATGAACACTTCTCTGTCTCACCCTTTCACGATTACGGAAGTGAAAGCGGCACTGTTCGGTATGGCCCCGGATAAGGCGCCCGGACCAGATGGCATGTCGCCGGCCTTCTTTCAACACTTTTGGCCAGTGCTGGGACATGACATGTCCATGTTCCTTTTCAAGTGCGTAGAAACCAAAAAAGGCTACACCAATCCGAGTTTCGGACCTGCGCCCTATAGCCCTTTGTAACGTTGCGTACAAAATTTTGGCTAAGATGATTGCTAACCGTTTGAAGGAATGTTTGGATCAAATTGTATCACAATCTCAGAGTGCCTTTGTGACTGATCGGCTCCTGACTGATAACATTATAATAGCCGGAGAGATTGGGCACTTCCTACGCAGGAAAACGGGAGGAAGTGTAGGGTGGGCTGCGCTAAAGCTAGACATGGCTAAAGCGTACGATAAGATGGAATGGCCCTACCTGGAGGGCATGTTGAGGGCTCTCGGTTTTGATAACGATTGGGTTCATCTTTTAATGCTCTGTGTTACCACCGTTAATTATTCCATTTTGGTTAACGGTGTGGTAGTGGGACAAGTCCGTCCTACTCGGGGGATTAGACAAGGCGATCCTTTGTCGCCTTATCTCTTCATCCTATGTGCTGAAGGTCTATCGATCCTCCTGCAACAAGCGGAGGCTCGGGGTGACATTCATGGGGTGAGGGTGGCCCAGGGAGCACCGGCCATCTCTCACCTTTTCTTTGCTGACGATAGCCTACTCTTTTTCAGGGCCAACCAACGAGAAGCGATGAATATTAAACAATGTCTGGATCTTTATAGCTCGGCATCGGGGCAACTTATCAACTTTGACAAGTCCAATGCTGTTTATAGTCACAACACACCGGCTCCAATGGGGGACTTAGTTACGGGAATTGTGGGAGTTCACGAGGCCCCGGATTTGGGTCGTTACTTGGGCTTGCCGTCGGTCCTTGGACGAAATAAAACTGCAGTGTTCAAGTACATTGAAGAAAACATTCGTGCACGTATCGGGCTGTGGCAGCATAGATTCCTATCCCGAGCGGGCAAGGAGGTACTTCTGAAAAGCATAGCACAATCTCTTCCAATTTTTACTATGTCCATTTTTGTGTTGCCTTTGCGTGTGTGTGACACTCTGGAAAAGATGTTTAATCTTTATTGGTGGGGGGGCGGTGGTAATGGGAGTCAGGGGATACATTGGTTGTCCTGGGACCGATTGTGTAAACCGAAAGCGATGGGAGGTTTAGGTTTCAAGAAGCTGCATGATTTTAACGTTGCTTTATTGGCCAAGCAAGGGTGGCGATTGCTAACTCAGCCTAATTCGTTGGTTAGTCGCCTCTTGAAGGCAAAGTATTTCTCTACCGTGGATTTCATGGAGGCTCAGATAGGAGGGAATCCCAGCTTTATATGGTGAAGAATAATGGCCGGGAGGGCTGTTTTAGAACAAGGCATTGCGAGACGAATTGGCGATGGGGCGGATACCAAGATATTGGGGTGGAATTGGCTAGCGGATGTTTCAAACAAACCATTAATTACACCGTGCGTGGAGGAGCTGAGGCATGCAACTGTTAAAGGCTTACTAAATGAGCATGGTCGCTGGGATGGCGACATTTTACGAGATATCTTCCACACTGACGACATTCCCAGGATCCTTGCCACCCCAGTGAACGCTCATCTCAAGGATTGCTGGAGATGGCCCGAAGATTTGCGGGGTAGGTACACTGTGCAGAATGGCTACCGTTTACTCGCTCGCGAGAGATTGCAACCGGCAGTAGAAACTGAATTTCATGCATGGAAGGCTTTATGGACATTACTAACTCCACCCAAAGTGAAAAACTTCCTATGGAGATGTGCTCGTGGAGTGTTGTCGGTACGAGATAATTTACGCTTGAAAAGGGTGTGGATTGGAGAGGGTTGCCCCATCTGTGGTTATGTTACGGAATCAATGGCGCATCTCTTCTGTGAGTGCGACTTCGCGAAGCAATTGTGGGAGAACGAAGATGTACTGCAAGGTAGGGAGCTTCTCGCTTTCATGGATCACATTCTGGGTAGTCAATTGGCCTTAATTTTCTGGACAATATGGCAAGCACGTAACGACGTAGTATGCAATAGTATGACTCCATCTGTATCCAAGTCGCAACATCTAATGAGCCAGCTACGAGATGCATGGAGAGTGGCATACAGCCAATCGAGGAGCACGTTGGATAAGCCCAGGATCCGGGAGCAGTGGACACCACCACCAGCGGGTTCGTTGAAGTGTAATGTAGACACAGCCATATTCGAGGATGGAGCTGGCTTCGGCCTGGTTGTACGCGACCATGTTGGTTGCTTCGTTGCGACAAAGAAAGGACAGCTGGACGGCGAGCGTGATCCATTTGTGGCCGAAGCTCTTGCGGCTAAAGAGGCGCTAACTTGGTTGAAGGAACAAAATCTGAATAACATCATCATAGAATCTGATTGTTTAAATTTCTGTAAAACTTTTAATTCTTAGTCTGTTGATTTTTCTTATGTTGGTCTTATTGTGAAGCAATGTCGGGTGATTGCTAGTGACATAGGGAATGTGTGTGTATCCCATGTCAGGAGATCAGCGAATCGTGTAGCTCACGAATTAGCTCGGGCGACCGGTTCTTTAGCTGGCACGGAGGTGTGGTTTCAAATCCCACCTAGTTGTATTTCCGAATTATTACGTTTTTAATAAAGTGTTTCTGTTTTACTTTCAAAAAAAAAAAAAAAATAGCATTCAAAACTAACATATAGAATCTTTCTTTACCATCAACTTGCCTTTCAGGTTTTTCTTTTTTAAATAAAATTAATCGTTATCCTTCCTTCTACATATAGGGTTGGTTTAAAAACAAGTTATTTTTTTTTTAATTTTTTTTAAATGACTTATTTTTAAGAAGGGCAACACTTGTGTGAGACCGTCTTTCAATCCGTGAGACAGGACAGATCTTTAATTAATGGGTCAAATCTTTGATTAATGGATCAGATCTTTGACCTCATTAATCAAAGATTCAACCCATCTCACGGATTGAGACCCGTGAGACGGTCTCACACAAATTTTTGCGTTTTAAGAAAGCATTTTTTTATAGATTGGTATTTGGCTAAAAAAAAAAAGTTAAAATAAATTTTATTTGATTGAAAGTCAGAAAATTGTATTTCTACTGTCTGGTTCAATTCATTTTATAAAAAAGAACAACAATCTATTACAAAATTATTTGTCAAAGACCTGGTGGTCAAGTGGTATAACTGTAACTTTCCCAAATGAAAAGTCACAAGTTCAAACCCAGTGGGGGTTTGACTCTTCTTCAATAGGTTGAGAAAGACTATACGAACATATATTACATTATTACATAGTCAATAATACTAAAAAAAAATCAATTACAAAGTTATTTCTAATAAAATATTAATTATTTTAATTTATTGTTATTATAATAATAATAATAATAATAATAATAATAATAATAATAATAATAATAATAATAATCATTTATATTAAAATAAGGTATAATTTAAGATATATATAATAGTTATAAAGATTAATAATTATTATAATAAAAATATGTAAATAAATAATTATTAACTTGTAACTTATTATTATAAAAGTAAATACATAATTGATAAAAATAATAACTATGACCAAGAAATTGAAAAAAAAAATTATACATTTTAAAAATTTTTGGGCTATAGGTTAGTCTAACCAAGATTTTTATTGTATGACTCGGCCCAATTTAGCCATATTTAATAAGATATTGATAAATAACAACCCTAGACTAAACAAATTGAAGGGAGAAAAAAAAAAACTCCAATTTTAAAAAAATATATATTGGATTGTGAGCTAGACTAAGATTTTTATTTGTTGGTTTGACCTAACCAACATATTTTTATTGGGTATTGATAAATGTAATAACTCTAAATTAAAAAAATTCTTTTTAAAAATTAAATTTATAATCTTTTGAGCTATGGGCTAAACTAAACCAAACATTTTTATTGTCTTTACTTGACTCATATATTAACTAGACTAGTCATTCCAGCTCAAATAATAACTAGGCAAATGTTGTGCCAACTCGTGCATTTGACACATCTAATAGAGAGATAATTGAGCGTGTGAGAAAGATATACAAAAATATAATGTCTTTGGAGTATTTTCTGTTAACTTCATTTTATTTTGTTAGCAAAAAATTGAAAATTTTTAAAAAAGATCTTAATAAATATTTTTTGTTAGGAATCATTGTATCTTTAATTTAGATTTTGATGATGCAAAATATTGTATTAGGGCTTTAGATATGCCCTATTTCTTTTGTTATTAGTCAAGGCCAAGTTTTCGTTTTCAGTTGAGTATGTTCAATAGACTTAATGTTACTTAATTAGGACTAGCTGTTAACACAATAACTCGGCAAATGATGATGAGGAGTGAATCACCATATTAGTAGCTGTTTATCAACCAAGTCTCAAGGTATTCAGAATTTATCTAAGTCTTTCTTACAACCTAACTGCCTTCAAGACGAATAAGCTTTTGAGTAGTCTTCTTGAAGGGAATACGTGGGATATTTTCCAAAGGCTAATAAGAAAAAGACAAATGCAGTTATGCAAGTTGAAAATTCTTTCACAGTTACTTTGGGATTTGATTTGCACCCCTACACACGAGAATAAGTCTTTATGCCATAAAATTCAAACTCATTCTAAAAGAAAATTGCATATATACTAGTGTAAACTAACTTCCCTTTCCAATGTGGGACAAAAACTTCTTTCAAGTCTTTCTACCTTCATTTCCAACTCAAATGGGTCTAACTACTTTGCGAATCAATTTCTCATTCACCTATTATCTTTTTGAGCGTACAATATATCAATTTCTTCGTCTTACTTTGAAGAACTCTAATCCATTTTGACTTCACCCAAATCGGAACTGGACCCACATATATTTGTACAACAAAATAACATCTTGAAATGTCATTTTTGTTAAAAACTTCCAAGATTAACAACTTTTTTTGAGCTTATGCATCATAATTCTTAATTTGGTTGGGATGTAATCACAAAGAGATTTACATCTAGCGATGAAGTGTGGGAAAACTATTTCAATGTGAGCTTCTTACATTGTTTAACATAAATGTTGCTTAAATTTTATATTTCAAATATCCAAATGTTAGATTTAATATAGTCTAATCATACTGAACAATAATCTACGAGAAACCTAACCTCGTAGTAGCGGAAGCAAAAGTCATTTTGATCTCCAGTCATAGTTAATACTTTGTTGTGTTGCCTCTTAAACGGTAGATCTGCAGAAAACGTTAGCCGTTTTATCCCATACTTGACTCAGAATCCTAGATGGTGTAAGTATTTTCTGAGTAGTATGAGTACCATGTTATGAATGAATATGTCATGTATTCAGGGACGGAGCTACAGTGGGAGCAGTTGCCCCCACTCACCCCACCCCCACCCCATATATAGCCCTTGTAAATATATATGTATATATAGTACATGTTTTAGATATAATTATATGAAAACAGATAAATATAAATAATAGATTTGTTGGATTAGTTGGCGAATGTGTGTTTGATGTTAGGAAAAGTTAGGAGTTCAAATCCCATATTGCTTAACAAAAATTATATGTATATGTATATGTATATGTGAGATGTGTAATTTATAATGTGTTTTCTATTTGAATTATTTTATCAAATTAATTATGTTTCATATTTTGTTATGAACATTTTTATAAAGTTTTGATGTGTTTTATTTTTCGGCTATATCCAACAATATTTATGACTATATTTCTTAAGTGTTTCATTGTTTTTCAAATTATCTCTTTTGTTTTAATGTTTCACCCCCGCTAGAAAAAATTTATAAATCCACCCCTACCTGTATCCCATCAATACTGGCTTTATATAGGCATATTGGTGGAATATAGACTTAAACATAAATGTCCAGTCCAACCAATTACTTAATGGGTCTAGTCCACTTGCACAAAATAATTAAGGCTCATAATATATAATATATATTATATGGGAAAGTCTTACATAACTAACTACTTTGTTTGTTTGTCTTTTTTTTTTTTTTTTTTTTTTTTTTTTTTCTAGTCACATCCTACTCATATAAACATACAAATAGATATTCTTGCTGCCTATGAAGATTAGCATTTTTATTTGTAAGAAAAATATAAATGTATTAATAGAAGTTATGAAATGTTTGTAAGTGTGTGTGTGTGTGTTTTTTTTTTTTTTTTTTTGGAAAAAAATGTTTGTTAGTGTTAAAAGTCTCACATTGAAAAAATAATAGAGAACATATGAGTTTATAAGGTCATGGTTAGACTAACTAATTGATTTGAATAAATCCTTTTATGTGGTTTGGCCAATGTGCATTATAGCCCAATTGAGTAACTTTATTTATCTTAATCTTAAATTATAGCATGGTATCAGAGCCTCTTCAGTCTACTTTGTGTTCACCCGGTTGTCTTCCTGTGGTACTTGTTTGGTCTACTTTGGTGGCATCCAAAGCTTTCTTTCCGGGGGAAGGTTCAATCCAATTTCAAGTGGTCAACCGTATAGATTCAACATGACCCGATTGTCTACTAGAGTGGAAGTGTTAGGAGTCACACATTGAAAAAATAAGAGAGAACATATGATAAGTTTAAGATCATGAGTTAGACTAACTAATTGATTGAATTCAATCTTTTTGTGTGATTTGGCCCATATGCATTATAGCCAATTTGAGTGACCCTGACTTAATAATGACTTTCTAAACATTTTAATTTGAAAAAGTTTTTAAAAGTATAAATGTTTGTTTTATAGACTTTTATAGACTCGTATAAAGTTTATGAAAGTCTAAATAATTCTATTAGAATCTAGAAAGATTCTATAACGAGGCGTTTGGTTGAAGTGAGGGAATTATGAGGGAAAGAAATTTCAATTCTATGGGAGAGGAATAATGTGGGAATAAAGTGATGAGAATTTAAATTCCAATGTTTGGTTTGTTGGATAGAATTACTGGAAATTTCAATTCAAATGTTTAGTATACATGGGAATTGAAATGGATTAAGAAGTATAAAGTCCAAAATAGCCGGCCATACATAATAATAATAATAATAATAATAATAATAATAATAATAATATTATTATTATTATTATTATTATTATTATTATTATTATTATTATTATTATCATATTATTATTATTATTATTATTATTATTATTATTAAATCACAAGTAATTGGACCCATCTACATGTTCAAACACCCAAAAAAAAAAACAAATAATAATAATAACATATTCAAATACCACTCATCTACAGTACCTCTTGAAGTTGACATATTGCAATTAATTTTCAAGCATCCATTGGGGGAGGTTTGATATCAATTTTAGATTTTTAAGATTAAAAAAAAAAAAAAGGTAATTTTATTTGTTTCAAAGTTTTTTTTTTCCTTTTTTGTAAAATCTAGGATTATAATTCCATCAAAATGAGGGAATTGAAATTCCACATAATTGCAATTCCCTCCAACAAAACGAATGAATTTACTTATCTTCAAAATTAGGTGAAATTTTGATGATAATGGAATTGTAATTCCTTCCAACCAAACACTCCATAAAAGTTATTATTACTTTTTATTTTTTGAAAACCAAATAACTTTTATCATTAAAGCAAATGTTGAACACATAATGGAATAGAATTAAGCCAAATTAAAAATTCAGAGTTCAAACGAGCTGCCCTTGCCAAAACATAAAAGTTAGAGTTAATACCCATTTTGGTCCCTCGACTATTAGGTAATGCGCAATTTAGTTCCAAATTATTAAAAGTATCAAATTTAGTCCTCTAAGTTGTAAAATCATACCCAATTTAGTTCTTCGTTACAATTGTCATCCATCCACCGTTATAAAGAGGGGCAAAAACGTCCTTTTATCTAAAGTCGAGGGACCAAAATGGGTATTACCTATTATTATCTAATAGTCAAGGGACCAAAATGGGTATTAACTTGATTATTATTATTATATTTGATATTGGTACAATGTCTCCTGCCACTATATTACTTCCTATTATTTTAAAAACTAAAATGTACCACAAAAAAAAAAAAAAAAGCATGCGAGGTCTTTCTTTCATTTTTTTTTTCCTCCTGAGGCCCACAAAAAATCACTCTCTCTCAGTAGTTCAAAATTCACTATGATCTATCTCTCCTTCTCCTCTATCCTCCAACTCATATTGGACCCCACAAAAAATCATAGATATGGTTGCTGTTAGTTTAGTTTTGTATATCAAGACTAGGGGTGACCGAAATTTTTAAAACTTTAACCGTTAACCAAACCGAACTTTGTATTACTGAATTAACTGAACAGAAGTTCTTTTTTATTAATCGGTCAGTTAAATCCTAAAAATAATACATATAATAATAAATCTAATTGAAATGATACATATAATAATAAATCAATAAGAAAATATACAAAAACAATACCATATCAATATTACAAATTTATAGGAATTTTACATATTAGATTATATATATATTTAAAATTTCGGTTATAGAGTTCGATTTTTGTCAGCACTCTCTCGATTTTTGTGCACATATAAACTAATGATTGCGCATTTTTCTCGTCACAAAAGAAAAAGCAATAATATGGTGGCGGGAGACATTGTCCCAATATCAAGTATAATAATAATAACAACAACAGCAACAACAACAACAACAACAACAATAATAATAATAATAATAATAATAATAATAATAATAATAATAATAATAATAATAATAATAATAATAATAATAAAGTTAATACTCATTTTTGTCCCTCGACTATTAGATAATAATAGTTAATACCCATTTTGGTCCCTCGACTTTAGATAAAAGACGTTTTTGCCCCTCTCTATAACGGTGGATGAATATCAATTGTAATGGAGGATCAAATTGGGTATATTTTACAAGTTAGAGGACTAAATTGGGTGCTTTTAATATTTTGGGATTAAATTGTACATTACCTAATAGTCGAGGGACCAAAATGGGTATTAACTCTAAAAGTAATTTAAAATCCATCACTCTAAAATTTTTGAAAGTCTATAAAAGTATTGAATATGTTGTAAATAATATTAAGTGGACATTATTATAGTGTTTATAACACTTGTAACGGTCGGAGGATTATGACCACACTTATGGTTTCCGTTACAATTGTACATTATATATATGTGCTAATACCTTCTTGTATAGATGGAGTTTTGGATGCAAGGTTAATAAAACTTCCTTGTCTCTTATCTTGTCTCTACTTTTCTTCTACTTTTCTTATTTTGTGCCACTTGCAACTGTATTCACCGGTTACCGGTTAGGAGCTAAATGGCCAACGGGCATAATGTCCCACAACACGTTATCAGCACGCTCAAACTTGGTGAACGGTAATTTTATGTTATTCTAATGCACGTTATACTCGTTTAAAGCATATACTATCATTTTTATGATCAGTGGATATATTTCTTGAATTATATGCTTTTTAGACAATTCGTATGGTATGAATGCATGATATACATTTTTCTTTCCCGTATTAATCATAGTTGTCTAGATACCACAAAAAATGGTATTTATATTATCTCATATGCTTTACGATTTTCTCAAAAATATTTTTTTTTTCGGTATTTCTTTTACATATTGCGTATATGTATATGTTTCGTATTAAAAATTTTTTTTGGGAAAACCTTGGATTGGAGTACAAACAAAATCCATAATATGAGAATGGATTTGCTAGTGATCTTCCTTATCATAGATGGTTTTTAAAGATGATTGTCATCTTGTAGTGATCTTCCTTATATTACCTTTAATATTGAGTTCATATAGCTAGCAATGATGTGCCTTGTGCAACCAAATTGTTTCAATGACTATTCTCACATTGAAAACAAAAAAATTTGACCTTCAATTAAATGCTAAGAAATGTGATTTTGTATCATGGTTTTGGAAAAGGCATTGTTTTGTGGCAATTAGATATTGCATTTGTTTTGATTTGCCATAATAATCTTGATTATGATATGGGAATCATATTTTAGAATTCCTATTGAAATTGCTTATTCAAATTTTATGTGGTAATAATGATGATATTATGATTTTCAGTTACGATACACAAAAAAAATGTTTATATAACATTATTACTATTAAGTAATATTTTTTTTCAATTGAGAATATCATGTATCGTAACCTTATCATCATTATTCTTGGATTTTGATATCCATGTAGGTTGAGAATGAATATTTAGATTTATTCTCATATTCATACTTTTAATTCAAGATTATTATTATGCATATAATCGAATTAAGTGCATAGTATTATTGATTTAAATTATCCAATTTGATTATTTCTAGCATATGATGTAACCACACTCATCAAACCACACTGCCAGTACTTGCTTTGTTTAGTGACAGTGCTATTGTTCCTGGTTAATGTGAATACCACTGCTAATGAATCACTTAGTGTTGGTATTGGGGACTAGGGTCACACCTACTTGCGTGACTAATAATGGTGCACGTCAAGCTGCCAGTTCGGCCATAGCGTCTCGTGACTCTTATGTCACAATTAATACTTTAATAATTTAGAAGGATCGTCTTGATCAAAATTCTAAACATAGCATTGCCCAGAAGGCAACAAGTCATGGCACAAATTAAAAATAACAGTACTAGTGCGGTTTCCCCAATGTAAAATTGGCTTTGTATTGTTTTAAAAGTTAATTGATGGTGCTAATTTGTTATACAAATTATTTCCCATGAGTCTTTGGCATTGAAATAGATCTCAAATCTAAGTATTTAAACGAAATGATAATACCTAATTTTTTTTAATATGGTTTTGCCCAGAAGGTAAACCAAAAGCACTAATTTATCTGTCACTCGTTATCTTGCCCGTCAGTTATGATTGTCACATTGTACTCCAGTAGTAGTACATGACAAAATTATGCTAAGTGTTTGGTCATTGGGCTATTTTTTTAATAAGGTCTGGAAGACCCTGAATGTGGATTGATCTTTAAGGTGACTAATGACTCATGAATGAAGTTTGCAACTTCTATTTCTAATGTTATGCTACTCTCCAAAAGTCAACATTGACTCACATCATGTTGGTTTGCCTGAAGCAAACAAGTTGTGATTTTTTTTAACATAGTAATCACTGCCTAAAAATTCTGACCGGCGCAGTTTGAAAATTAAATTCGTGAAAAATACTTGTTGAACTCCTTTTGGCATAAATTTTTTTTCTGGAGAACCTAGACTCGTGATATTTGATGTCTGTGAAAATATTTTGTTAAAAATATGCTTTGGTTATTCCAGAAAAAATTGTAAAGTTTTGGCAGTGTGCTGCCAATTATTTTTCTGCCTGAAGCAATGTTGTAAAAAATTTCAGAAAAAATACTTCCACACCTTGGATTGACATGAAAATTTTTATGTACGTTCTAGACTTACTGAACTACATATCTGCCAAATTTTGTGTCAAAATGTGCTACCGTTTTCCCCAAGAAAATTCTGCAATCCAGGTCAAAATTCTGAAAATTTTCTGCCGTTTTCAGCTTGTATATCTTGCTATTTTGTGATGTTTTCATGCTAATATGAAACTATGAAATAAAATGAGAACTTGCTTGGAAAAGTTCTATTTTTGACTCCCCGAAATAGGAATGAATGGGCCCGGCAGCGAACATGTGCTCATTATTCTTCGGCGAACGGTACTTCTCTCTTTTTTTCTAATTTATGAATTAAGAAACAATATCTCTTGTCATGTCATGCCTTGTGTGTACCAAACATAATACTCTTTATTTAATGGATGTGCATGACTCAATTGAGAGTTTGGTGTCCAAGACATAAGGGACAATTATATCACATGTTGCATGTGCTTATCTTTAATTGACAACATTTAGCATATAATCTCTTGATTATGTTCACATAAGAGATTTTGTTATTTATCTTGTTGGCAATTTATGATTTGCTATAGGCCATAGCTATTGAAATTCATCACACAACTTATAAGTGAGGCAATATCATGAATTCTCAATATGGTTAGGTTGCACCTATCATTGCTAAACCTTAGCTTGCATGTGATAATAGTTAAAGGCTATGACTTGTTTACAATGCTAGTTTCTGCTATAGAAACTCTTTGACATGAGATTTGGGCATATGATATTTAAATTTATAGCCCTCATTATTTTGTATATTTATTTGCCCAGAAGGTAGATTAAGGATTTTAATTCTCTAAGTCATCCCCATTCTTTTAGGATGAACCTTTTAGGATGAATCGTGACAATGAATTCTTGACCAAAAATGGTCAACCTATCCCATCAATCCCCGAAGGATTGCTTGACGTTACTATGAGTCAAGTTTTTTTTACTAAGTCTAACATACTGCAGATCACAAATCAATCCTTCAAGGATTGCTATACCCCCTTTTTCACCTAGTACGTGGTTTCAAAAGTAACATTTCCCTATCTGCGTTATTTTATTTGCGCAGTCTATTTTATATCACCACCACAACGTACCTCTAAAAGGGCTATCAAAGAAACCTCCGTCTATTGATTAAATACCGAAAGCCCATGATAGAGGATCAATACATATAATTGGGTACGTTGACTGCATTCCTAATGAAGATTGTTTCTCGGCATTAGGGGGAGATAATATACTACTCCGTAGCTTTTTGGAATGCCAAGAAATTTCATAAGAATAAAAACATCTTCACTATTTAAATCCATGTACTAGTTAGATTGAACTGGAAGTTCAAAAGATAATCTATTTGCGATTTTAGCAAATAATCTGCCAAAAACATACCTATTGATCATAATGATCATAAAAGAAGTGACTAGGTCCTATATCCTTGGACCAAACATATCTATCGATACTCCTTGACACCAGAAGTGTAGGAGATCTATCGGTGAAAGAAATATGGATCGTAATACTAGATCTAGTAAAGAAACATTGTCACTCTTGAAATAGCTTGAATAATTATGTCCTGCAGACGTTCGTCCAGATGACGAAAAACCCTGGTAAGACTTATAGGTGCACCAAACAAATGTAATACTAGGGACGCGGAACGACCAGATCAAAATATCTTTGGGAAATGTTTAGAATTTGGTTGTTTTAGAAATTGCCATTACTTTTACAGATATGGGAGTTTTACAAAAAGGTTATAGTTGTCGACAACACAATTGCCATCACAAATTGCTCGTTATATGATAATCTGGATCCAGAGTTAAGCACCAGAAGTGCCATGACTATTTAATATATAAAGGAGCAATTAAGGCATAGCTCGACTCGCTAAAATGAATAAATTCTCTTTATAACAATACACCATTTGAGTGTTAACCCTGAAGGTTACAAATGGGTGTGTGCATGAAAGAGAAATAAGAATAATGAGGTGATAAAGCGAGTTTGTAGCCTATGGGTTCACGCAGAGACCCTTAATTGATTTTAATCAAATATACTCTCCCACGGTAAATGGCATTAAGTTCCGCTACATAATACAATTGACAGAATAATAAATTTAGATATGCAGTTAAATTTATCTTGAGAAATCCCTGATGGATTCATAATTCTCATTTTTAAGTATTATTATGTGTCATTATCTACTCTTTAAAGGGTTGCGAATGGAGTTAATATCCTCATTGAAGGAATAATATGTACCATTGTGTGCTCGATAAAGGGTTGATAATGAACTTATTTATTATTTATTATCTCAGTCAAGATTGATGGTGTAAACATCAATGAAATATATAAAGAGCTTGATAGTGTCAGTTCATGTTTAAAGACTGAGACTTTTGAAATAAAAAGCTTGTGAAAGATATAAGTATTATCTCGACTTGAAGATCGAGTTTTTCTTTGAAGTTTTTTTTATATATACACCAGTCAGCCTACATCTAAAAATGTTTTTTCACATGTCTATATGCATATAAGTGTCATGTTTTATCAAACTAAAGGTTGCCTAATAATCTCCTGAAGCAGATAAGGAACCTTGTTGGACTCGAAGTCCCTTACTTCATTATCGTTGGAGCACCATTATAGAACCAGAAGTTCCATAATCGCAACATATTTGCGATGAAATTACTAGCAAAATCTAGTGCTCCCCCTACAAATGAAGTACTTGAATAATGATTAACATATCCTCCGGTATCTTCGAGATACAAAGACATGACATTTATGTAAGAAACCATGATACGGTTTTAATAGGCTACTTGGGTACTGGCTGTTTTGTTTGATCCCCGCAATGCCAAGTCCAAACTGGTTATACAATGAATTTCCCTAAATGTTCAAAATGAGGACAATAACACTTGTGTTGCACAAATGTTATATTAGCTCTAGAAGAGCCATAAGATTATTGTACACTACTCTAAGTGACAATCTAGAAGAGTTGTCCAATCCATCTCTTCAAAATTTGAAATATATGTAGAACTTGAAGATTGTTATCTTCAGGGGGAGACTGGAAGTACATTTACTCGAATCAATCCGGAAGATTGAACATTGAACGTAAAATCCTGAAGATTAAGTCATAAAAGACTAACAATTGCGCACTATTTGCAACGAATAAATACATAAATATCATGTACTCTTTTCCTCACTAGTTTTCTCCCATTGGGTTTTCTAGTGTGGTTTTTAACGAGGCATGAGTATGATATAGTAATGACAATGAGGAAAAGTTGCAAAATAATTGCTTAAATAGACAAACCCAAAAATCCTGAAGATTATGCGGTTTGCGCCCTGAAGGCTTATGGTTGTACTCTTTTTCCCTTAACTAAGTTTTTCCCACAGGGTTTTCTTAAGTTAAGGTTTTTAATGAGGCGACCAAATACAATATATGTTTTTACATATATCATGTACTCTTTTCTTCAACTAGGTTTTTCCCATGTGGTTTTCCTAGTGAAGTTTTTAATGAGGCATGAATATATATTTTTTTATTGTACTCTTTTCTTGTCTAGGTTTTTCCCACCGGGTTTTTCTAGCAAGGTTTTAACGAGGCAAGGTCGTGGCCAAATAATGTCCAAGGGGGAGTGTTGTAAATAATATTAAGTGGACATTATTATAGTGTTTATAACACTTGTAACGGTCGGAGGATTATGACCACACTTATGGTTTCCGTTACAATTGTACATTATATATATGTGCTAATACCTTCTTGTATAGATGGAGTTTTGGATGCAAGATTAATAAAACTTCCTTGTCTCTTATCTTGTCTCTACTTTTCTTCTACTTTTCTTATTTTGTGCCACTTGCAACTGTATTCACCGGTTACCGGTTAGGAACTAAATGGCCAACGGGCATAATCTCCCACAACAGAATACACCCCTTAAATATGCACATCTAATTAGTAATTAACCTATGACTTGATTAATGAGAACTTGAGATGGTTAATTCTCTAGTGTATCATATCCCAAAAGATCGAAATAATATACTGGAATAAGGTATAAAAAAATTAAAAATAAATCGCATCTAAAGAAAGGGATAGACATTTGGCATGATATATGTATAGAATAATAGAAAGGAAATGCAAAGCCAAAAGAATTTCCTAGCTGAAAAAAGTGAAAATAGCCAACCTAGTACGTGTCGAAGTTGTGCAAATGCATTGCTAAAAGCTAAACAAACAATTTTATTTTATTTTTATTTTTAAGAATTAATTTCATTTTTGGTTCTAGATTTATAGGTGATAGTTCACTTTTAGTCTTTTTTTTTTTTTTTTTTTTTTTTTTATCAAAACATTCCCTTTTGGTCATAGTATTATTGTGACATGACCAATTTTGGTCATCTATCAACAAAACCATTGAAATTTTGTTAAATAGAAAGACATTTTGATCTTTTTAATACAAAGTGCATTGACCTGTTATATTTTTTATGTTTATTTTTTTGAAAAAAAATCATAATTGAAGATCGAAATGCCCTTGTATTTAATAAAATTTCAACAATTTTTTTGACAGATGACCAAAATTGGTCATGTCATAATAATACTAGGATCAAAATGGAATGTTCTGATAAAAAGGATTAAAAGTGGACTGTCACCTATAAATCTAGGACCAAAAATGAAATTAACTCTATTTAATCAACGATTTGGTCCCTCAATTATTAGCGAACTGTCAATGTAGTCCCTCAATTGCTTATTCGTCGATTTGGTCCCCGAAAATAATTATTTTTAGTCGATTTAGTCCCTCCGATCGTCGATTTGGTCCCCGAAAACAATTATTTTTAGTCGATTTAGTCCCTCCGGCCGTCGACGGAAGACGGCCTGAGGGACTAAATCCACTAACAATAATTGTTTTTGGGGACCAAATCGATGAATAAGCAATTGAGAGACTACATTGACAGTTCGCTAATAATTAAGAGACCAAATCTTTCATTAACTCATTTTTAAATACTGTTAAAAAAGAAAACTAATAAATTAATAAATTATACAAACTAACTCAATTAGTCATATTCACATAATTAGTTACAACTAAAAAGGCTTAACGTCTTTGAAATAATTGTTATTAAACTTATATAGGGTGATATCGATATATGACCAAATTCTAATATCATCTAACTCTCATAAAAATTAACCTTTATATAAGCATAGTTCATATAAAATTACACAACTCTACTCCCTTTATATCAAATTTTGATTCTTATACTTTTTAAAGTACGGAATTGCCAAATACTTTTCCTTAAATTAAGAAATAAAATTATTTATTTATATCTTAAAATGATCACCCTAGCACATTTCGATATCATATTTAATAACACTTTACCAAGTGGTTTGTGGTCCACTGGTATCCGGTTGCTCTTTTATGTGGGATGCTTAGAGTTTGAGCCTCACTGTAGCCGTAGATTGTATATATGAGTATCTCCTTCTTTTGTAATAAAAATATTTAATAACACTTTTTTCGAATAAGTTTGCCCATGCATATGCATTGCTATACAACAAACTTTGAACATTTCATTCTAACCATTCTCCATATCGTATTTAATCTGTCAAGTATACTATTTAAAAATTAAATATTTTTTTGTTAAATCAAATTTTAATTATTATACTTTTAATGTTATTTGTAAATATATAAATTTTATTTAGTAATACTAAATTCGTTTTTATAAAAATAAATTATAAATAATTTTAGTGAATGTTCTTTTAACAAATTAGATACATAAAACAAGACATGTAAAGTTTAATATTATCTACGTTTACTAATATGACATTAACTAATGTTACTAATGATGTAGATGCACTCGTATCGAAGTTTAAGCACATTTTATATGAAGTTCAACATAATGTACATTCAATAATTGAGAAATGTATTTAAAGTCCAAATTATAATGTAGATTTGTGCAGTTATTTTATCAGTTTTTAATTTAATTACTCGAGAATTATTAGTATATATGTAATGTAATATTGTAATATCACATAAATATTTGTCTCTTTCGTTTATCTAATAACACTTTATTTTTATATTTATTAGGATTTTGTTTGAGTGTAGTTCAGGTTGTGGTTTATAAGTAAATTAAAAAATTATTTGAATGGGTTTTATTAGAATAAACTAGTAATTCACCCGCACGATGCACGGAAAAAAAATTATGCTATTATAAATATAAATAAAAAATAAAAAAACTAAAATATTAAATTATTTAATATAATAATATTTTTGAGCTTCCATTGGTCAAGTATTTATTATTTTTATAGAATACAAAATTACAATTAAAATTAAAATTATAATTATAATTATAATTATAATTTTGTATGGTTAATATAATCTCTAATTATGTGCATATTCAAATAAATTTATAGAGATAATTTACATAATTACATTGATTTATTCTTAATTGTATTTCATCTATATTATAATTTTCACAATACAAATAATAACTAAGATAATTACATTTGAAAAGCAAATTTCAAATTTTGTATGTGTAAATTTAAACTCTAATTGAACACATTTTTTATATGATTATATAATACTATAGCTATTTTATTTTTCAAAAGTATATTTTTTATATGATTATATAATATATAGCTATTTTATTTTTTAAATGTTGTGCTTTTTTTTTATAATAAAGAATGTAGTGGCATTAATTATAACATTAATTATTTCCCAAATCATATAGCTTTATTATATAAAGGATAATAGATTGTTCAATTCGTAAATACATAATCATTTCTCACGTGGAATGAAAGGTGCTGAATAGTCTTGAAAGGAAAGGGTATAAATAATAAATAAATAAAATAAAGGCTATTGACTTTGGATCGGAGTTTGAAGTAAACTACTTGAAAACAAATTAAAGGAATGTTTGAGAATAGCCACATTCTTGGCATATTTCATACCACTGGGTGACTTTTAAGAAAATTATCGGAACATAGCATTCACCACTAACATAGAATCTTCCTTTACCATCAACTTACCTTTCAGGTTAATTTAAAAAAAAAAAAAAAATAGTTTACCATTTCCAAAAAACGGCATTGAGGAGAAGGCAATGACATTGCCTTCTTCTTAATCTCAAATTTTTTAAAGGAAAAGAAGGCAATAACATTGTGTTCTTTTCCCTCCCAATCTCTGGTTTCTTTTAATTTTTTTGTTAAATATTATATTTTTATTAAATATTAAATAATATCTAAAAAAGTATTTTTATTTTTAATTAGTTATTAGTGGTGCGGTAAAATGTATGATAGTAATAACATATTTTTTAAGATTCTTTTATTAAGTATTTATTTATTTATTTCGTTATTTGTAGAATTGTAGTGCAGTGAATTTGATGATTGTAAAAGTGCAATTAGTACAACTATATTGTAAAATTGTCAACGACATTCATATTACCAAAGGAATAATGGATTACATAGAGGACATATAATTATCGACGAAGGTAACTACCAAAGTTCATTTCATTAGGACATATAATCATATACAAATAGAAGTCAGAGCTACCCGACAACAAGGAAGACGCCGACCAAGTAAGAAGAAGGGCCCTGTCCTTGGAATCGGTAGATGGGCTGCTATACAAGCAATCCTACGGTGGCTCGCTAGTGCGTTGCCTGCTCCCCGAGGAGGCCAAACTCATGACAACCGCGACGCACCGAGGGATTTGGCGGCCCACCAAGGGGCCAACATTCTGGTCCGCAAGCTCATTATTTAGGGTTATTACTAGGCGACTATGGTGAAGGATTGTGTCGACGAAGTCATGAAGTGCCCGACTTGCCAAGCGTTCGCCAAAAAGGGTACACGACTGGCCACCTTTTACACCCCGGTTACCACAACTATCCCGTTTGCCAAATGGAGGGTTGACTTGCTCGGACCGCTTCCCCAAGCGCCCGATCGAGTACGATTTTGCATAGCGGCCGTGGACTACTTCACCAAGTGGGCGGAGGCTGAGCCCTTGGCTACTATCACTGAGTATCAATGTCGCCGGTTCATCTAGAAGAACATCATATGTAGGTTCGGGCTGCCCGAGCAGTTGGTCACGGACAATGGTCAACAATTTGACAATAGGGCCTTCGTGGCGTTTTGTGTGCAGAATGGCATTCGACACATCAAGGTATCTTTAGCCTATCCCCAGGCGAACGGGAAGATTGAAAACTTGAATCGCACCTTACTGGACGGGTTGCGAAAGAAGCTGCAAGAGTTGGACAGCACCTGGGTCGAGCAGTTGGAGAAGGTGTTATGGACTTACCGAACGACTCCTCGGAGGGCGACTGCGAAGACCCCCTTCATGCTAGCATACAAATTCAAGGCTAAGGTCTCGACCGAGTTCCTGGTACCTAGCTGGCGTGTCCTCTTGTACAATGATGAGGGCAACAAGGAGACGTTACAGATCGAAAAGAATTTCTTAGAGGAAAGACGAGACTTGGCTTACGTTCGAATGGCCAAGTACCAACAGGCTGTCAAGCGTTACCAGGATAAAAGAGCCAAAGTAAGATACCTTCAGGTGGGGGATCTCGTGCTCAGAGATTGAGAGGCCAGTCGCCCCACCGAAGGTGGGGAAATGGCAATTAGGTGGGAAGGACCGTATAAGATAGCGAGCGAGGTTTACCCCGGGACTTATCGACTGATGACTGTAGCGGATGAACCCGTAGAGCGCACATGGAACGCCGACCATCTCAAGAAGTTTTACCAATAAGCGACTAGTCGCTTTCTTTTCTTTGCTTTGTTTAGTCAGTTAATTCGTTGTAGGCCCATAGTGGCCAATAGTTCGTGGAATTTCCCTTTCTAGTTGGCAATGAAGTTTGAATTATTTTGGTTAGAACAACAGTAGTCAGACTCCGCCTTTTCAGGCAAGGAGTTTGGTGGGCGGTCATGCCGCGAAATAGCTTGGAGTTGTCACCTCCTCTGTGCGGGGAAGGCAGACTCCGCCTTTTCAGGCGAGGAGTTTGGTGGGTGGTCATGCCGTGAAGTAGCTTGGAGTTGTCACATCCTCCGTGCGAGGAAGGCTGACTCTGCCTTTTCAAGCGAGGAGTTTGGTGGGTGGTCATGCTGCGAAGTAGCCTAGAGTTGTCACCTCCTTCGTGCAAGGAAGACTGACTCCACCTTTTCAGGCGTGAAGTTTTGTGGGCGGTCATGCCGCAAAGTAGCTTGGAGTTGTCACTTCCTCCGTGCGAGGAAAGCTGATTCCGCCTTTTCAAGCGAGGAGTTTGATGGGTGGTCATGCCGCGAAGTAACCTAGAGTTGTCACCTCCTCCATGCGAGGAACGCTGACTCCGCATTTTTAGGCGAGGAGTTTGGGGAGCGGTTATGCCACGAGGTAGCTTGGAGTTGTCACCTCCTCCGTGCGAGGAAGGCTGATTTCGCCTTTACGGGTGAGTAGTTTGGTAGGCGGCCATGCTGCGAAGGAATCTCTCGGGGGCTCGAAGGCAGTCAGCCTCGCCCACTGAGGGACTCGGCCATTTTGGAGTTTTTTGGCCTCTCGGGGGCTCGTAGGCAGTCAGCCTCGCCCACTGAGGGACTTGGCCATTTGGAGTTTGTTTGCCTCTCGGGGGCTCGTAGGCAGTCAATCTCGCACATTGAGGGACTCAGCCAATGTGGAGTCTGTTTACCTCTCGGGGGCGCGTAGGCAATCAGCCTCGCCCACTGAGGGACTCAGCCATTTTGGAGTTTTTTGCCTCTCGGGGGCTCGTAGGCAGTCAATGCCCATTTTGGAGTTTGTTTGCCTCTCGGGGGCTCGTAGGCAGTCAGCCTCGCCCACTTTGGGACTTGGCCATTTCGGAGTTTGTTTGCCTCTCGGGAGCTCGTAGGTAGCCAGCCTTGCCCACTGGGGGACTTGGCCATTTTGGAGTTTGTTTGCCTCTCGGTGGCTCATAGGCAGTCAACCTCGCCCACTAGGGGATTTGGCCCTTTTGGAGTTTGTTTGCCTCTCGGGGGCTCGTAGGCAGTCAGCCTCGCCCATTGAGGGACTTGGCCATTTTGGAGTTTGCTTGCTTCTCGGGGACTCGTAGGCAGTCGGTCTCGCCCATTGAGGGACTCGAGGGCAATCATTCGCGAGGTTAAAAAAACCGGAATGGAGTAAGGAGTAAAAGTCCAACGGGCAGGATGTCATGTTCAAACAGGGCCTAAAAGGCAATCGGATTACATCAAGATCAATTGTAGTAACAGTGGCAAAAGAGAATGGAAACAAACTACTCCGCTCGTCTCCGAGCAGAAGCCCTGCCCGGGGGGGATCTCCCATCAGCCGGGGCCAGCACGGACCGCATACGCATCAGGACGGCGGATAGGCCCAGACCAACAAAAAGGTTCTGGAAGAGGTTGCCATCATCCCGTCGAAGCGTCTCCACAACAAGATCGCCTGGTTGCGTGCAACTTGCGGTGGGTTAGGGTCTGCCGAGTTGGCCACGCCTTTGCCCTTCTCGGCGGCAGTCAGTCGAGCACGTGCGGAAACGCGTAAGATGGAGCGTCGATCGGCCATGTCTTCCTCTCGGATGACTTCTTGCGGCACCTCGAGAAGGGCGGGTGCAGCAGCCAGAGCTTCCTCCTCTTCTCCCTCAGATTACCCTAACGAGTCGGATGTGTTGTTGTTACCTACGAAAGAAAGCACGAACAGTCAGCTTAAGAGCACAAATGTATACGAGTCATTACCAGGAGGAGAACAAACCTGTCCGGGGAGCGCCATCCGGCAGCAAGCCAACCCTTGAAATAGCCGCCAGCCGCGACCATCGCCGAGCAGAGATAAGCTCGCCCCCAGTCATCCGCTGAACCATATTAACTAAGTGCTCAGGGCAAGCCGGCCTTCCGTCAAGACGGTAGTACATCGTTTGCCAGACCAGAGGAAAACGGAGGCCGGGAGGTGGTCGGCCGGGCGGACAAATAAGAACTCTTCCTTCCAGCCTTTGTGGGTGGAGGCCAGCTTGTCCAAGAACTTACGACCGTCCCAGGAGTGTATTTGCACGTATCTCGGAGCAATTGCGCCATCCGCGGTCAGGCGGAAAAGTTGATGAAACAGGGGAAGAGTGGCCTCTACACCCAGGCGGTGGCAATACGTAAGGAAGGCGGTCAGCTAGCAGTAAAAGTTGGGCACCAGCTAACTGCGCAGTACACCGTAATACTAAAGAAGAAGAGAAAGGAAGGGAGAAAGGGGCATCCGGAAACCACATCGGACAGACTGGTAATGGATTCCCACCTACCCTTCGCTGGGGAGATCTGTAACCCGTCGGTCACCCGGCCGACGAGCCACGGTTGGCGTACCAAGTAGCCGCCGGGCGTGTAGGAAGTCGACCTCGCGGAGAGACGAACAGCGGCTCACCGGCCAATCCAGAGTGTTGAGTGACCCCGATTCCCGGTCGATCAGGGGATCGGTGGCGGCTGCAGCCGGCAAGTCTCCCACCGCCGCCGCCGCGGAATTAGTGGCAGGAGGGTTCGCTGTCCGACCTTGATGGTCATTCGTGGCGGAGGAAGAAGAAGACAAAGATGAAGATGAGGAGGACATAAGGTAGCGTTGGAAAGGGGAAAGGAAAAGAGAAAGAATAAGGAATATTGGTGGAGAAACTGACCTGAGAGAAACGACGACCGGAGGTGATCAAAATTGTCTCGATAAGCTAGGACGTCGGCCGCCAAGGAAGAAAGAGGCTTGTGTTTTAGGAGGGAAGAGAGCACGAGGTAGTTCGAAGCTCTGTAAATGTGAAGAAGAAAAAGGGGTATATATATATATATATATATATATATATATATATATATATATATATATATATATACAAGTGTTGCAAAAATCGCGCCTAGGCGCTAGGCGACGCCCGGTCGCATTGAGGAAGGGCGGAATCGGCCTCCTCCGCGGGCGGCGCCTAGCCGACCGAACCGTCTCAAACTGTGATGGAGGGTTACTAGAGGAGGCAGTGGCGACCGGAGTGACTGGCGGTTGGAGGCGGCTGGATCTTGGAGTCGTCTGACCGGAGTAATTGGAGGTGGAGGAGGCAGTTCGACTGGCTACCGGCGATGAAGTAGTCGACCGGCGATGGAGGGGCTGGAGCAGTCGACCGACGATGGAGGCAGCTGGAGCTGTTGACGGTGGAGGTGGCTGAAGGCAGTTGACAGTGAGGGTGGGAAGAACGCAAGGGTACGGTGATGGACGAAAAGTTGATGGATGGATCTGGTTAGAGAGATTAGAGATTAGAGAGATTAGTAATGTTAGGAAGCGGGAACGACATGCAGGGTGATGGACGGTTCTGATTGATGTTGGGAATTGTGAACAACTGTATAGCAGATTAACATACATGGACTCAACACTCAACAGTCAACTCAACTATAAAAAAATAAAAATTAAAAAAATTGGGCGCCTAGCGACTTTTTCAACACTTATATATATATATATATATATATATATATATATATATATATATATATATATATATATAGAGAGAGAGAGAGAGAGAGGAAAATGAACTAAGATATTTAAAATTTAAGCTCTACTATTTTGAAGATTAAAATTTCAAGCACACATTGAATATCATCAAGTAAAACTGTAAATAAAAAAGAATAGAATCCGGCAAAAGGGCACTAGAATGTATAGAGATTATATAAAACGTATGATGAATGAAATAAGCATGGTATAAATAGAGTACAAAGGATGAGAATTAGCAGCAAGTTACAACAATCCTAATCTATAGGAATACAAGTAGAAATGATAAATTAGAAATTGTCAACCAATGCATGTAGTATTAACACGCTCCCGCAAGATTGAGGATCCGTTCGATACTCCAATCTTGGACCGAAAGAGCAAGAACAGGTGGTGACCAAGTGGCTTGGTAAGTAAGTTAGCAAGTTGCGCCGAAGAGGGAATGTAACGCACAACCAAAGAGCCATTGGACACAAACTCCCGGACGAAGAAGTAATCCAAGGCTAGGTGTGTCGTATGGGAATGGAACACTGTATTCTTACAAACATACGTAGCACTGGGATTGTCGCAGAACAACACCGGTGGTTATGGCAAACTCAAACATAATTCTTGTAAAACAAATGTTTAACCCAAAGAACCTATGCTATAGCATTCGCCCAGGCTCGATACTCAGCTTCCTAGATGAATGAGAGACAGACCTCTGTCTGGTAGATTTCCATGAAATAAGATGTGAGCCCAGATACAATAAGTAAGTAGCAGTAGATCGACCGTCGGAGGTGCAGCCTCCCCAATCAAAACCTGCGTAGACACACAGGGAAAGCAGCTAGCCAGCTCGAAGAAATAAACCATGACAGACCGTAGCTTTGAGATAACGAAGAAGCCATTTGGCAGCCTGCCAATGTGACAGCGTTGGTGCATGCATGAACTGTGAAAGGTGGTTGACTGCAAAGGCGACATCAGAGCCTGTGATGAGCAAATACTGTAGAAAACCTGGAAGGTGACGAAATTGAGTGACATCATACCGGTCACTATCAGACAAGGTCGACACCAATTTGTTCGAAATAGCCAGCGGCATGGAGACTTCTTTGGCACCATCCATTTTAAATTGCGTCAAAATGTTAGTAACATACTGACTCTACGACAAGAAGATCCCATCTGGTGTTTGAGTTACCTTAACACCCAAAAAGTGATGCAAGTTACTAAGGTATTTAAGTGAGAATTGCAAAGCTAAAATCCTTATGAACCGTCTAAGTTCATTAGTTTCTGTCAACAAAATATCATCAACATACACCAGGAAATAAACAATTAAGAACACCATTAGCAAAATAAAGTAAGGACATCCTGATTTTGACGATATGTCTATGTTGTCGTTCGACAATACCATTGTGATTCGGGGTGTGAGGAGGGGTACTAAAATGTGAAATACCATGAGCATTGAGCAACAGAATGAGTTTAATGAACTCACTGTCATTATTTGAGTAGACAAAAACGATTGAGTGACCAATGTATTTTTCAACCAATCGTTTAAACTGAGGAAAACTATAAACACGTTTAATTTTTGTTTTAACAGATAAAACCAAATATATTTTAAAAAAATGATCAACAAAAATAACATAGTAGAACACCCGTCAACAGATTTATCATTGATTCCCCATATATCAGTGTAAATCAATTGTAGTCACTTAGTACTAACCATGGTTGCAGTAGGCGCTAGGCGCTAGTCGGGCGCCCGGACAGCGCCTAGCGCCTAGGCGGCGCTTAGGCGGGCGCCAAAAAAACAGTGGTAGACTTGCAGTTTGACAATTTTAATGAGATTGTTTTCAACATTTAATCAAATAACACATCCAAATAAATGAATTAATGATAATTCATAAGTCATAACATCAAAACAATGGTTTTCAAAAAAAAAAAAAAACATTAAAACAATATTAAAAATTAAAAATACTCAAATACTTCAGTCATCCAAAGATTCAAAGTATCAAACTAGTCTACAAGTGTATATATGTCATATTATATATATGTATGCTCGCGCGCGCGCGCACACACACACACACATATATATATAATAAAAAAAATAGGCTGAGCCGATCGGGTTAACTCGACCGAAATGGACGAGTTAACTCGACTAACTTAGACGCTAGGCGGCCAAATCGGCCGAGTTAGGCGCTAGGCGGCCGGTAACCTAGGCGGGCGCCTAGGGGGGAAATCGCCACGGTCTAGAGGCGCCTAGCGCCTAGGCGGCCGCCTAGACCGATTTTTATAACCCTGGTACTAACACGAGTATTTTTTGAAAATGGCAATTTGTGACTTTTGTGTATGCTACAAGATGGACAATGAAACTGATGTAACAATGACACGGTAATAGGAACATTACAATGCTTTAAAACAAGATGTAATGTTTTATTTGACGGATAACCAAGCTAATGATGTCATTGAGACATACGCGACAAGTGCACAACATTTATTTTTGGCTAACAAGAAAGAGGATCATAGTAAACAACATTAACATTCTCCCCTACATTAGCAATGTCCCCGTTCATAGATCCTTCACAATAAAATGGGAAGAAAAAAATTCAATAGAAATTGGATTAGTTTTGCAGAGTTGGGATATGGAAACTAAATTATTATGCAACTTTAAAATATGCAAAACATTTTCAAGAGTAAGAGCATAGAAGGAGGTGGGAATAGTAGACCGACCAACATGAGAGATTATTAAGGAATTACCATCACCCAAGCGATCTGGACTATTGTATTCAGAGATGGTTTGAAGATGAGTGATACTCAGAGTAGCATGGTGGGAAGCATTGCTGTCAAATAGCCATGATTGGGATGAACCAACTGTGGAATTGGTTGTAGGAGATTGAAGAGACGTAGATGCCTGCATGGGTAGAATATTATGCTCCTTTAAAAATTTGGCTAACTTACGGCATACTTCTGTTTCATGGCCTAGAAAGTTACAAATTTTGCATATAACACTAGACCGATTATTCCCTCTTTGTTGCCAACTTTGCCGGTTGAAGCTGTTGTTATTACGAAACCTCTGAGTAGAATTGGATGATTGATTGTTTTGTGAGGAAGAGAATGTCTGTTGTGCAACGTTAGCAGTGGCAAGTAGGGATTGGCGTGCACTATCAGCTTCTTTTAACTGTCGTTCATGGTCAGTTAGAACATCACTTAACTCCCCCAAAGAGACGGGATTTTCACGGATGCGAACATCAGAGATAATGGAATTGTGTTCCTCCCCTAGTTGAGTTAGTATATAAAGAACTAGGTCTTCATTAGAAACCGGACTTTGAGCCAATGCAAGATTATCAGCTATGGACCTCATATCATTGAGATATTCGGTAATAAACCGAGCACCTCTCGATTTGTTTGTTAGCTTTGCCTTGAGGAAAATAATTCGACCTCGAGAGGCACTAGCATAACTAGCAACAAGTTGTTGCCATGCATAGTGGGCCGTTGCAGCCAAAGAAATAAGGGGTTGTATCGTATCAGAACAATTCCCGAGCGCACTTATAATAATTTGGTCTTGGCGATACCAAATTAAATGGCATGGGTTCCTGTTTGTTTGAGCAGTGCCTGTGAACTTGGCTGGTTACGTTCTTCAATGGAGCCATCAATCTAGCGAATGAGATCATAGCCAATAAGAGTGGATTGTACTTGACGTCTCAAAACAAGAAAGTTTGTAGAAGTGAGTTTGATGGGAAAGTGTGCAAGGGCATTTAGTTGGATGACTTCAGTGATGGCCGTATTGGGCAACGAAGTAGTAGGTATTGCAGGAGTGATGGTAGCCATTGATAAAGGAAGAAAGGAGAGAGAAAAAAAAAAAACTTTCATTGGAGATTTAGACTCTTGATATCATGTAGAGATGGTATAAAATCATGTATTGATGAATGAAATGAACAGAGTATAAAATTCCGAAGAGGAGAAGTAGCAAGAAGTTACAACAATCCTAAACTACAAAAATACAAGTAGAAAATAGAAAAGATAAATTAAAAATTGTCAACCAATGCATGTAGTCTTAACATAATGTAAGCAACCTTCCCCAATATCACAATATATGTCATACGTGATATAATCTTGTTTGGATGTTGTACCACTTCAACACTTTACGCAAAAGACCAAAACAATATACTCTTTACCACAAACATAGAATCTTTTAGTCAACTTGTCCGATCCCTTCATGCTATTGTGAGTATATAAACATGCTCCAAGCCTTGCTATTGATCAATGCATGCAAGGATCCAAGACTTTATATCATATATATCTTAGAACTTATTTTTATTCATATGAGTTGCGTGGGATATTGGTCTTAATTGTTAGGTTTTTATTTTCAATCATATTACATATAAATATTCTTTATTGTATGTGTACTTTTCTATAGATAATATTTTGAATTGAAATTGCATCAAGAGTGTAGATTTCAACTAGAAGTTGACACATTATTTATAATTTCTTTTATATCACTCATACTTCATTTTCAAAAAAAAAAAAAAAGAAAAAAAAAAAAAGAAAAATGAGATTGTGGGAAGATGGCAACAACGACGATGACAACGTTTTCTTTGCTGAACTTACTAGGCAAGTATTACTAGGCAAGTATTAGAATTGACAGAAGAGGATGATAACAAGAGAATCATCAACTCAAAACAAGGTATTAGATATAGGCCATCGATATTGCAACCCTAATGTGGCTTTGAATGGATACATAACGAGGATACCAACAACAAAGTGCCCAAATACCTTGTAGAGCTGTGGAATAGAGAGAAAAGCGATAATGGTGAGTGTAATGGAACTGGGGTGTTCATACCAAAGCGTAGTACTAACAAAGGGAAAGGCTCTAAAAAAGAAAATAAACCACAATTAGTGTTGCACCCTCAGTGTCTTCTATTCTCTTGGATATCAGAATATAGAGATTGGGTGTTCATTGGTACTGGGGCGTTTGTGCCACATAACCCTGGTATGTGCTTTAATTTAATATACTTTTGATATGCCAAAGACGTTGTTGTCTAGTGGCACCAAGTAATTCTGAGAGGTTGTGGGTTCAAGTCTGGCAGTATAAACAAATACTGCATTGTAACAGAGTCAGTAGTACTAAAAAAAAATTTACTTTTGATATGATTGGCAATAAACTTTTATTAACCTATTGCTAATAATATAAAGTTGAATATATTTTTGCATGTAGGGAGGAAGAACCGTAGGCGAGGAGCACGCACAAAAGAGGCAAAGGTTAACTAATCAATCATCCAATCTATTGGCAGGCCGGCGTGGTGAAATTTAAATAGTTTCATCAATGCCACCTTTTAGAATGAGTATGTGTAGAATGGGATGAAAAGTCGGACTCTCTCCTTATTTTTTCAATAACTTGGTTATTTAGACCAACTAATTTATCTTTATGCCTAAATATGAGTAATATCCTCTTGTTATCACCAAGACTATGTGGTCTAATGGTACCTGGGTTGGACTTTCATTTGGAAGATTATAAGTTCGAGCCTCAGTGGAGGTGTCATTGGTTCTTTGTGTTTTTAGTATGTTGAGAAAGTATATGAAAAGATACAGTAATCCTCTTTTGTCAATTATCATACTTGCCTAGTAAGCTCTGCAAAGAAAACGTTGAGCTCTGCAAAGAAAACGTTGTCATCGTCATTGTTGCCATCTTCCCATGATTTCATTTTTTTTTTAAGAGTGAATTCCATTTTTGGTCCTACTGTTATATGGGTGTTTTCAATTTTAGTTCACATTTTTTTTGCCACTTTATGACCACTATTATTGAATGTGTTCCATCCTCTTTTGTCAATTATAATACTTGCCTAGTAAGCTCTGCAAAGAAAACGTTGTCATCGTCATTGTTGCCATCTTCCCATGATTTCATTTTTTTTAAGAGTGAATTCCATTTTTGGTCCTACTGTTATATGGGTGTTTTCAATTTTAGTTCACATTAATTTTTTTTGCCACTTTATGACCACTATTATTGAATGTGTTCCACTTTTAGTCCACTGTTAGTATTTCCATCAAGAGGCCGAGTAATCTAGGGGTGTTTTGATCTTTCTTCTCATCCAAGACTATGTTTGACTAAAAGAAATGAGAACATTATATTAAACCTAAAACCTAAGAAACCTCGCCGGCCCATGTTGGAACGAACGAAACGATGTAGCTTTGGCTTCCCATTCTCGTTGTTCGAAGAGCCATCTTTGAATATCGGAGGAGGAGGACGAAGCGCCTGGATTAAAAGAGAAGAGACAACCATAAAAAGACCAAAATACCCTTGGATTATACGGCCTCTTGACGGAAATATTAACGATGGACTAAAAGTGAAACACATTCAATAACAGTGGTTGTAAAGTGGCAAAAAAAATTAAGGTGGACTAAAATTGGAAACGCCCCTATAACAGTAGGACCAAAAATGAAATTCACTCTTTTTTTAATGAGTATGAGTGATATAAAAGAAAATTATAAACAACGTGCAATGTCAACTTTTAGGTTTTCACAAGTCTGAACTTGTTAGTCCACCTCTTTCTACTTCACGAGTAGAGATACAAAAGTTGTCAAACACAAAAGAATGTTAATCCTCCAACTTTGATGTAGACTCTGTGCTTGAATCTTCACTTCAAATTGGTCAAAGTCTGAGCTAGATCTTGAATTGTAACTCTTTTCTCTTTTCTCACTGGTCACAATTTCTTAGCACTTGAAAGCTTTGAACTCTTAATAATTTTTCACTTGAATGACCAGCACCTTCTTCAGTCATGATTGAAGGTATTTATAGGCTATTTGAAATGAATCCGAGGGAGATGGATTCCAAACGTCCTTTTAACTCTTGGATAATGACCAGTGGATAATACGAAATGTTACTTTATGTCATATTTCTAGTCGTTGACACACATTTATCTGCTACACCATACATTTTGCACTACTCCTTTTTGTCTAGGGTTTTAAAGAAAATCTCTTGGAGTGTGTACCTAGGACTCCTTTTGCCTTGGTAACATTTTCACATATAGCTCTTAACTTTTTAAGGTTACGAACTGTTTGCCCAGAAAATGTCTCGAACAGTTCATCCGAATGGTTAGCTATTACCTTTCGAGTTAACACTTCGAACCTTAAGCTTTATAACCTTTCGTTCGAATAGTTGTCCTTACTATTCGATACACTTCAAGTCCCTACTATTCAGTAAGGTTGGCCATTCCGCTCTTCGGTCATTGCTACTTTCCAGTCTTCAACTCTTCCACTCTTCGACTCTTGAACTCTTTCGACTCTTTGTCTTGAACTCTTCATTGCATCCATTCTTCGTATCTCCTCGATCGTCTGCTTGAACTTCTCGTAGAGAGTTTAGTTGACTTTTCTAATTGTAACTTCTCTTATTACAATTCGGACTCTTCTGAGCAATTCGATCAGAGTGAATTTCCTAAATCTAAAAGAGTGGAACAAATTGGGACTAAAATTTTTTAACTTTTGGTATCATCAAAATCTAATATACACTTGTTCCTATAGGACGGATCCCATCATTACATCTATAAGAGAAAACTAAAAATCAATCACATCCTTACATATGTAAAAATCGAACGGATCAGAACAAATTTAAAAAAAAATGACATTTTTATAATTATCACCAACTTTACATTGCAACTTGTAACACAATACTCTGCACTTTATAAAAACTAAATATGCATTTCTGGATAACTTTTAAAAAGTCAATGTAAAAACTAAATTTTAATCTTAAATCATAAATGTTAAACCCTAAGCACTAAAAAATTAATCCCTAAACCAAAAAAACTCATACATAAACTCTAAAATTCAAACCCTAAGTGCAATACACTTTCGCATTTTGCAAAGTGCAATTTTTAATACTAAAAGTGCACTTTGTAATAACTAAATGTGCATTTCTAGAAGAAAAAAAAAATGCGATGGCATTTTGCAAAAGCGCACTTTGTAACAACTAGATGTGCATTCCAATAATACATATTGTGTTAAAAGTTGCACAGTAAAATTGGTGATAATTACAAAAAGAGTTAATTCCACCAGAGGTCACTTATCTTTGGTGGTAATTCCAAATTTAGTCCCAGACTGTCATTTTTGCCATTTAACATCCCAAACTATTATTTTTTGGACACTTTTAGTCCTTCTCATGACTTTTCCTATTTTTAGTAAGGGTATTTTTGTCTCTTCATATTTTTATTTTATTATATTTTTCGATTTCAATCGGTTTAATTGGTTTAGGACTTTACTAAAAACCAGTTGAAAATATGGTTACTAAAAATAAGAGGTTACTTAAAGTTCTAAACCAATTAAACCGGTTGAAACTGAAAAAATAACAAAAGAAAAATATGAAAAGACAAAAATACATTTACTAAAAATAGGAAAAATCATGAAAATGACTAAAAGTGTCCAAAAAATAATAGTCTGGGATGTTAAATCGCAAAAATAATAGTCTGGGACTAAATTTGGACTTACCACTAAAGACAAGGGACTTTTGGTGGAATTAACTCTTACAAAAATGTCACTGCTTTTTTTCAAAATATTTGATATGATGTGATCAATTTATTTATTTATTTATTTATATATAAAACATGGTGAGTTGAGTTAGGTTCTATACAAGTTATATATATAAAACCTACATCTAGCCCAGCACATTGCGAATATACTTTATTCTAAGACACACCACTGTCACCCAAAAAATCTTGATCCATACAGGATGAATTAAAGTGGATATCCACGAGACAAATTAAAATTGTCGTCCCTACATATTTTTTTGTAACAATTACTAGACATCACAGTTCATTAAATAACTACCCCACTATCTTTAAAAGTGACCACCAGCATTATAAAATTTTCCTTATACATTGTTTTAGTGAGCATAGTAATCAATTACATTGAATACTCACTATTGCCTATGTCGGTCCCAAAGGGTTGGGGATCAAGTCTAGAAGAGGGTAAATAGACTTGATAGATTTTTTTCAAAGATTCTAAATTCAAGCAAACTTGAATTCATTGAATATTAAAGTTTGTACACATCGGAATATTGTTTAGCCCCTTTTTGGTTATAGCACGTGTTTGATCCTGTTAAGATTTAAGGTTGAGTTGATTAATAATGAATAATGAAATGCGTAAAGTAAATAGAGAGAGAGAGAGAGAGAGAGAGAGAGAGAGGGAGGGGGAGGGGCCAGGGAGAGGGAGAGAGAGGGATTCGAATATCACAACATACTCCACTCTTCTCCTAGAACTTCTTAGGATGTTTGCACTATTATCTTAGTACAAAAGAGAGCGCGTGTGCTTTGATCCCAAAGTCAGCCACAAGTCTCAAGTATTTCGCAAGACAATCCTTTGCTACTCCTCATCTTTCTACTTCCATAGTAGAGATAGTGTTGGTTGAACACAAAGTTTGTTTACTTCTCCAACAATCTTAACTTGGCCTGAGTTCTTCTTTCTTTGTCAAAGTCTTCAATCTTGATGTAGAATTTTAGTTTTATCTCTCACTAGTCAGCTTCTAAATTGCTTGAACTTTTTATTGCACTCTTGTATACTTTACTAAAAAATGACCAGCACCACATTCAGCTTCGAATTGATGTATTAATACACATTTGAATTTGTACGTTGGAGGAAAACAAATTTCAAATAATCTTTATCCTTTTGTGCAATGACGACGGGTGGTTCTTGTAGTAGTAAACTGCTTTTGTCAAACTTCCTAGCCGTTACTTCACTTTTTCTCCTAAAAGATTTTCTCTCCTAAAAGCTTGGCTTTCTATGCTGAGCTTTTTTTCTCCTTGATAACTGTTCGATTGAGGTAGTTCATTGTTCTATCAATAAGCATTCTAATGGTTGCCCGTAAGGTAACCTCTTTACTTTCCAGAAGTTCACTTCTTGCATCAACCTTTCACAACTACTTTCCGGTTAAGGTTTTGACCCTTCCACTGTTCAACCATCAACCTTTCGGTCTTCAATTATACGACCTTTGAGTTTTCAATTCTTCAATCCTAAGCTCTTCAATTTTTCGATCTTTAACTTAAACTCTTCGGATGTAACTTTTCGTTACACTTCTCAAATATTAGACTTTGACTTTTCGAATGTAACTATTCATAGGACATTCTCCGGATGCTTGACTTTACTAAGGTTTACTTTTCGGATTGAATTCCTTTATGTTATTGTTACTTTCTGATAAGTATAATTCATTTATAAAGTTGACATTTCAAATGTTGCATTTGAGAAATTTTCTAAGTTCAGAAAAATAAAGTTTTAAAGACCTAAATTTCCTAATTTATTTGATATCATCAAAATCTAAAATTACATGTTCTTTAACAACCAAAAAATGAAAAGGCAAAAAAAAAAAAAGTTTGTATGGCATCGCAGAATAATCTTTGTTGTCATCATACCAAAGGTTGGCCGTAGAACACCCAATAACAATCTTACATCTATTGTTCTTTACAAACAGGAAGCCTATATCAAAAGAAAACCAAACCAAATACGTTAGAAGCACAAAATTGACAACTAAAGATATGGGCCTATACACTGACAGTTACTTCCTATTTGGACTTTGTGCACCCGGGAAATTCAGATAGGCACTGCTTCCTGCATTTGGCTATCGAATCTATTAGTCAATACTTGTCTTGCCCGTGCGCTTCTGTGCTGCAAACGCTGGTGTAGCGTCTCCGACATCTTGTTGAAAAACTCCGCATCCCATCTACGTACTAACGAAGGGTCTTCCGCATAGCAGATATATATGGCCGTAACTGCACTTTCCACTACTACAGTTGCTAATCCAACCTGCAATTCAATATTACATGTAAATCTGGGTTGAAGTCAGTTTGGAAAGGATGGGGGATTCATGTGGCACTGTTTGGTACCCATAAATTCAAATGGAATGCATAATTATTCAGATCTCTAATTCCACATCTTTTCCCCTTCATTACGTTTACTTGTTTGGACATGCTTCACGAAATGAAATTTGAAGAAATAGAAACCTCATTCCATAAGGAATAGAATAAGAAATAAGAATTTCATTTCAGTTTGGTGAAGGAATAGGCTTGGGTTGGTTCAAGGGATAGGGATGGAATAAGTATTCAAAGACAAAAATACCCCTATACTAAATTTAATACATCTAAATATATAACTAAATTACATAAGCATATTTAAATAATAAAAGTGCATATAAAACTTATGAACTTATATCCATATGTGTGTGTGTGTAGAAGGACTTTTTTGGTATTACGATAAAATAACTATTCTTGAGAACTCAAAAATACCAAAAAATATCGGAATGGCTATTCCTATTGCAAAGGAATATAGCTCATTCCCTAGTAGAATGCTATTTCCAAGAATAAAAAGTAAAACCAAATGATGGAAAAAATTTATTCCAAGAATGCTGTTCCATTTTTGACCTATTATATGAACCAAACATGCAATTAAGGAATAGCTATACTCATGAAAGAAATAATGAAAGTAAAGTTTATTAGGAAGAAACAAATTTAAAGGCCAAGTCCAACACAATATGGCCATCTCAACTATTATTCCAATGACGAAACCTAGTGCTTGCAAAGTATTTCAGATATTTGGTAGGTGAAAATTCTAGTTCCATGGTATCTAGGGGACCAACAAAAGAAATGTTAAGCACATAGAAACTACAATGAGTAAAATATCTGTGAGTCATTGGAAAAAAAAATGTGGAATTTAAGTATGCTTGGATGGTTCGGGGTTGAGGAGGGACGAGAGCCGAGAGGGGTTGGAATAGGAAGGATATAAACTCCATCAGCACTATTTCAATTGTACATCAATAAGGAATGGGAGATTTCAACTCTCTTTCCCCAAAGACTTTAAATAAAAATTGAGGATGTCATCCAATTCATACAGAAGAGTTAACTTACCAAGATCATCCCAATCAACATGGCAGTAGAACCCACCATCATAACTCTATCAGGATGCTTGATTCTGGTCCAAACTCCAGCACAAGTTCCAGAAATCAGCCCACCCAAAAGAGTGCCCATTAGTAGTACAGCACCAGAGCAGTCATAAGCAATAAGCGCTTCGACACCAGTGGATTGGAACAGCTCCCACGCATCTTTTGCTGAGTGGTTAAAGTTTTTACCATAAACAGCAATCTGTTAAACGAAAATTCAGAAAAATGGCAGTTTTATTTTTTATTTTTGCTGATAAACAATATTAGAAGCATGGCATAGTATGCACTGACCGTATATCAAAATCTAATAAGCCACTCAAAATTTGATATTCATCAGGAGTATCTGCGATTTCTACAGTTACCATACATGATAGTGGAACAATTTCTCATTGGGTCATATATAGTGCTCTTTCAACTTTGAAAACAGATACATTTGAAAGCAATTATGACATCAGAATGCATAAAGTAAAATACTTTAAATTGATTCTAGACACTAGCAATTTATTTGAATAAGAGTTCATGCCACCTTTGTCCCAACTATATTGCCTCTTTCACTTAAGTACCTCTAGTTCAAAACTGGAAAGCAATAATCCACTAACTACTGGCAGTTGGACAGAGGGATCTTTGGATAAAAAGAATCGTAATTTGAGTACCTTTTTTTGTCCAATTCCAAGTAGTGTGGTGACTATTTATATTCAATTTTCAATAGATGAGGGACTACTTTCCAATTTTCTAGACAGTAGTAGTCCCAGTTTCCAATAGTTGGAGGGCTACTAAAGTGGAACCAAAGTTGTTTAGAGTGAAAAGTGCAATAAAGTGATAATTCCTAAATTGCTTTCAACCGCATAGTGAATTGTCACCTTACATTAAAAGAGGGAACTTAGAAGGGAAAAAATTAGGAGGGGTAAAAAGCATTTTCCTATATAATTTACAATGATATGAAATTAGTAAATAGTGCAACTCCTACATGAGCACATAACATTGGTTTCGTTGCCGGCATCATGGGTGTCACTCGATCCAAGATCAACTATCTCCACATGTGGGTGATCAACAATGTTTATTATATGCTCATGTCACGGGCAAGAAAACACAAAAGAAAAGAAAGCGTTGGGTTCACTTCAGACCCAAAACTCTATTGTCCCTTAGTTTAGGGTTAAATCTCTGTTTGTCATTTATTCCAAATAACACTCCCTTTTATAGGGCTGATTACAACGATTCCTTAACTAAGAATGATTAATTATTTGGTAGTTTCGAAATAACTAAACTAAGTAACAAGCTAAATAATTGTTTTACAGTTTCCAAATAACTAAACTAACAACATTCTAAATAATCATGCCCCAGCATGCACCAACAACCATAATTTTGGTTGCTTTAAATTTGGGCACCCTACTTTTTATTGCATACTTTTACTAATAAATATTCTGTAAACATCATTTACCAGTCACTGCTGGTAAATGTTGTCTTGTAGATTGGTAGAGAAGTGGGTATCATGGGTTCCCATCCATTATCATTAAAAATATATATACCCATATTTTTAAACGGGCCTATTGCCCACTTTTCACCCCACAAATATGGCAAAGATAATCGACAGGCGGGACAGGTAACTAAAAATACCACCTTTATACACATTTTTACAACTATAGTGCATATATAATCCTAAATACCTGAACGTAAGCATATTTATTGAAGAAACGGACTAGAGTCTCCACCAAATGGAAGAGGAAGTCCACACAACAAAGCAAACACTCATTGTTACCAATCTTTGACCTTACTCCTCTGATCTGGCAGGGTACAGAAATGGATGGTCATTAGTTCTAACTGCTGATATGTGAACTTTAATGACATTAATAGAGAAAATTATAGAACCTTTTTATTAAAATATATAATACAGATCAACTAGGTCAAGTTAACTGACCTTCCATCGCAGTGCCCGGATAGCAGCCGTAAAAAGTGATCCATAGCAGATGCTGCCAAAAGAAGTGGTGACAGCATACCTCAGAGAATTCAACAGTGGTTTAGGAGGCATTGATGCTTCTGCTCGACCACCATGGTATAAAACAAAAAAGACCATCCCAGACACTATAACATGAATAATGTTACAAAAAACTGCACCTGTCCAAAATAAACTCACACAGAACACCTGCATATCCAAGAAAAAACCATTGGTTGCATCATTTGGTGAAGTATTACCTGAAATTGTAATAATTCAAAATAAAGAGCAAAAACTTGCCAGCTCACCACAAGTAGCCACCAACGTCCACTATCACCAATGCTTAAAGCCACAATACCAGCTACTCCAAATGACCATAGTACTAGCCATGAAAGCATGACCACCATAAAGACACATGATACTCCCATAACTTCAGGAAGGCTCCACACCATCTTCACAGCTTTTTGTAGCACTAGCATGGTAAACGGAAGTCTACAGGAAGGAATATTTATGAAAAATTAATGTCATCAGAAATTTGAAAATAAATTTAGTCATTCTCTTTTGCTTGGTTATAGAAGAGGAGAAATGGATGAGGTAAATGAGTACTGACCATGCTTACAAATTTACAATAACTAATATGAGGGAAAGGCATCTAAACAAAATAAATCAAAATAAAAATGAACTCAAATCAAATCAAACCAACCCAAACAAAAACCAAAAATAATGGTTTGGTTTGGTTTTGGTTTGCCCCCTAATCTAATTGAAAACCAAAACTGAAATATATAACCCGATATCAAATCCTAAACAATATTGTTTCGATGAAATATATGTTTACATCACAACCCAAATCCAGTGTAGATTTGTTATTTTCTTAACATTGGTTTTTATTATTGTGGTTACTTGCTCTCTGTTTATAACTGTAAGTTTTTATTTATTAAATATTGCTATGGGTGTGTTAATGAGATTTTGACGGTTCTTTTATTTTTTATACCAAAGTACCAAACCAAACTTACATCAAACCAAAAGAAAATTATTTTGATTTTCTTTGTAATCAAACCAAAATATTTGGCTCAATTTCAGTTTGATAAAAATTTCAAACAAAATATTCAATTTGGTTTCAGTTTGGCTTTCATACCAAACTGAACCCTCATAGGTCCACCGCTATATGAGGTTTGTTTTCAGTTCAAAGCCTCTTTCTAGAGAAATAATGTAATAGAACCCTCTAGCTGCGATGATATAGATCATAATTCATAAAAAGAGAGATGGGAAGGGAAATGTCAGCATGTCAACCCATCAAAGAAACATACTTAATCAGAGAATTTGCAAGAATGTAAAACGGTTATGTTGACATTCAGATGAATGTCTTTTAGACCAGCTAAATCCAAACGAAGATGTAAAATAGAATTTAAAAGAAATTGTTCTCAGCATCTCAAAGAGAGAAAGAAAATAAGGTGATATGATAAGCAAAAAATGAAGTGAAGAAACCAATATGTCTTATTAACAGCAATTATTTAAAAAGTTCGTTATGCCCTACCTGGTAACAACCAAACCATATTCTATGGTTCCTAATGTCAACTACTTTTGCATAACCTTAAGTTGCTACTAGAGCTTGCTTGTCCTTTATTATATGGCAACCATTGGTTGGTCATTCTCATATGTGAAGTGGTAAATGATACCACATCTTTTCCAAGAAAAGATTTGTAGTCCCAAATAAATATATAGAACAAATTAACTGAATTGAACTCAATCATGCCTTAGTCTTAATCTAGTTGAAGTTAGCTATATGGATTTTGTTTTCACATTCAATTCTATTTAGCACAAATCCATCATGAGCCCTTTAGCTAGTATTTGTTTCTTAGGAACTTAAATCCACATAATTTTTGGTCATTCACTTCTTCTCCTGTATCACGCACAAAGTCTACATGGAGCATCGTCCAAACTATCCTAACCAATTTTCTTCAGTTTGTCTTCAGTATGTGCCACATAGTATCCTGTTTCAAATAAAATGATTTCTAATATTGTCCCTCTTAGCATTCTCAACTGATCTACAACCACTCCAAATTTTAAAACACTTTGCTTCTTGACCATCCAGCACTTGCTATCATGTTGCCATAAAGTATAGCTAGCCTAAAAGTAATTTGGCAAAATTTGTTTTCCACCTTTACATAAATTTATCAATCATATAATATTCAGTCACACTAGCTTCATCCAATCAACCTTAATTCTATGATTCACATCATCATCTACCCTTTCCTCTTTACAAAGAATACAAACCAATATCAGAATTCCAAATATTGCATGAGTTTGTTCCATCAAATTTTAAGGAAACAGAACTATATGCTTTTAACAGTTGTTTCCTCGAATCCCATAGTATATCCTCTATAGGCAACACAATGGGCTCAGTACAAGAACAAGATGGAAAAGAAAATATTCATGTCCATTGTCCACAAAGTCCCAATTTGCTTTAGCTAGGATTCAAACAAAAATTTCAAATACATAAAACTTATAACAGACTATTTGAGCATTTATAGCCATTTGCTAAATTGAAGAATATATAATTGGTTAATCTCACCATTTTAAAAAACTAAAGGAAATTATTTTAAACAAAAAGGCTTCTATACCTGTCAATTACTGATATGACATACATGAACTGCAAAGCTGCTCCAATGGCAAAGGCAATACCCCAAAAGATCTGTGTCCACCAGAAACACAACACACTGATCACCGCAAGATATGTAGTCAAGATGTGCACTGAGAATTTCATCATCTGATTTGCCTGTGAACCAAGTAACAACAGCCAAGCCCAACCAAGGGCAGTCCCGACACCAGCAGCAACAGCATACAAAGGCCAATAATCCTCTGTCAGACCCTCACGATTGTCAAGAAATGGCATGGTATATCTATCAATCTTCAGCCTATCCTTTTCCCTAAACCTATTAAGCCCAAATACTCCAAGTGCCATACCAACCACTATCAAATGCAAAAGAAATATCACCAACCAGAACACATCTCGCCAATGGCGTGAAGTTTGTGGAGTGAATCCTGGAGAATGACTCCCTTCAGCTCTTGTATGATTCCCCACACCATTCTGCATTTAAATATATAGATATGTACGTTATTGAAAAGAAAACTTTTGTAACCAATCCACAAGAATTTGTTCATATTCCCGATGAAATGTTACCAGATTTTCTATATTATTAGATTTACTATAAGAGAAAATTAGTGGAAAAATTGTGATTTCCTTCCTCCACATAAAAACGTTTCTTCCAAGTCACACCAAAAGAGCCATTTCCTATCTTAATTTGATTACGTTAATGACTTAATTGTACTGCACTATCAATAAAACTCATGCCAAATGAGAAAGTAGAAAAGTGCATCAATTTCTTTTGACTTCTTTTTTTTTTTTTTGGTAAATAGAAGTAAATCTACTCAAAATTCAACATACCAAACAAACCAGATTACACTTCAATAACAAGTTCTTTTTCTCTGTTTATACCTGGATTAATACCTAACTGATATACAGCGATATAAACACAACTGAAACGAAATGATCACTCTGTAAGAGTAAAATTAACTTAATCTTAGTAGCATAACAGCACCAAAATCCGCAATTCAGAGCAACAAAACTACAAATTTTATAAAACTGTAAAGTCAGTCGGTCACATTAAACAGAACAACTAACTACAAATGGGTGGTACTTCAAGTTCCATACTTCCCACAAGAGCGAATTTAGATGCAACAATTAGTCAACCACAATTAACACATACAGATAGACGATCACTAGCAAAATTTGACGTGGGCGATTACCGGCGGCCGTGAGGCAGCATCGTCAAATGAGGACGAAGAAGAGGACGCTGAGGAAGACACTTGCGAGTCGATCATAGCAGCGTTTTCAGTGAATCAGCGGCGGCGGCGGCGGCGGAGGCTAGAAGAAGAAGAGTTCGCATTAGATAGATCGAATTCAATGTCTTTGTTTACTGTATGTTTAGTGTATTATAGTAGTGGGGGATTTGGGAAGAAGAAGAGAGGGTGGGCCAAGGTCGTCAATGGAGTTTGAATTGGCATATTTATATTATATTGAGTGTGAGGATTAATTATGAAGAATATTAGGGTGCTATTTTAAATTTAGATTTCTTTCTGGGGGTTGGGTTGGAAATTGAGTGGAAAGTAACTGAAACTCAACGGCAACACTTGCACTTAAATGCCAGGTATTAGCCAACGCTACGTTGGTTGGAATTTGGAGGGGCAATTTAGGCTTTCGGAATAAACGTGAAATAGGTTATCGAATTACGCATCAAAATGTAATTAAGTCATTGAATTCAAAAACATGTAATTGAATTCTAAAATAATATAAAATGATACAATTAAATCAAAAGTGACATGTTTACCTGTTAGTTTGTTGACGTGGAGGTTATCATATTAAAATAATAATTTTTTATTTTATTTTAATGATTTTAAATAACAAAATTAAAAAAAAAAAAAAAAAAAAAAAAAAGGGAGGGGTTGGGGTGGGGGGCTTTGTCTCCCTGTCGGACCCCTCTCCCTTTTAATTTTGTTACTTAAAATTATTAAAATAAAATAAAAAGTTATTATTTTAATACAATAACATTTATGTCAGTAAACTAGCAGGTAAACATGTCATTTTGGTTCAATTGCATCATTTTGTATTGTTCAGGAACCTAATGCATGTTTTTTGAGTTGCCTAATTACATTTTGGTGTGTAGTTCGATGGCATATTTGACCTTTATTTCAATTCTTTCACTCTTAAAAATGAGTCTTACCCATATGGGAGGTTGTGAGTTCAAGCCTTAGTAAACGTGATATTGACTCTTTTTGCTTCAGTAGGTTGAGAAAGTAGGTAGTACTCATAAAAAAAAAAAAAAATGAGTCTTACCTCTACGATATCAAATTTAAAATTCCTTAATTATTTTCTCTACATTTTTGCAATACTATCTCACTTTCACATCACATTATCACATTATTATTACAATATAATAACAAAATAATAATATAATACTCTCCCCGTCCCATTTTATGTGTCTGGTTCAGTTAACGAGGCTTGACTAAAGTTATTTTTAATTCAATATTTCAAAATATTAAATTTAGTATTAGTATATAGAATTTGTATATATAGAAACTACACTAAAAGTATTATTAAACACAAAAAAAAAAAAAAAATAAGTAAAAAAAAATACAAAAGAAAATAAACAAAAGAAGAAAGAGTTGATTTGACCAATGTCATTTTATGCAATTTTTCATGCCATTTTATGCTATTTTTTCCAATAGCCACTCAGCCGCCGCCGCCGCCAACACCAACACCACCACTTATTATTATTATTATTGTTGTTGTTGTTATTGTTGTTGTTGTTATGAACACTTTGTAATAGATTTTGATGTTACCAAACTTAGGAGTTTAGCTCCCCCCCCCCCCCCCCCCCCCCCTTCAATTCTTTTTATTTCTTAGACTTAGTTAGTCTGCTCAACATTCGAATTTTAACCGAATGGTTATACGAGTGACTTAAATATAACATCTGAACAAACACTCGAGGAGGCAGTCTCAATACCGAATCATAAAGTAACCCGAGTGGTTGACTCTCTGTTAGAAGAAGAACAATGAGTCGAGATCAACCCGAGGGATTATCCCTCAACATCTCAAGCGGAATTGTAATCATATACAAACGATTATGAAGACAAAGATTCAAAGAGCGAAGACTTTCAAGATCGAGAGGCTGCAAATACCGAATGATGGAAGGGTCTACCCATCGTGTATTATCAAGAACGAGTGATAAGACAAATCATTCGAGGAGTTAAGGGAAGATTGGTAAAGTCAACCATAGTATCCAAGAGGACCTAATGTTCGAGGCGTTAACCCAGTTAACAACTCGGTAGGACTACCAGAAACATTCTCTGAGCGTAAAAAGTCTGAAACCTTAAAAGTGAGTAAATATGTCTTGAGGCAAAGTGAGTCCTAGGAACATATCACAAGGTCGATTTTTCATTAAATGCATGTCCTTTTGTGCATAACAAAAAGTAAGTGTTCAATGATTATTGAGGCAAAGATTGGCGATGATTTATACCAATGGTTTGAAAAATATTGTGTAGTTTGCGATACTCGCCCCAGATCAAATTGTATGGATTTGATAGAACGCTCAAATTGGCGTTCTACATGACACGAAAAGACTCGAATATTTTATAAATGTCTGATTTTACCCGTAAGGGATAAAACCAGGTAAAACACGAAAAGTCATCTACAAATAAAAGAAAATATCTGAAACCACTAGCAGAAACTACTGGGGCCGGACCCCAAATATCTGTATAAAGTAAATCTAATACAGTTTTGCTAGTAGAATGAACCCTATCTAAAGGAAACCGCGAGGACTTGCCGAGATGGTACGCGGTGCACGATCCCATCTTCTTTGAATTATTACGATCAACCGGGCAGCTTTGTAGAATTTTATTTTGAACGTGACTGTGAGGATGGCCCAACCTGCGGTGCCGCATCACTGGAGTGGTACGAGAACTGAGAAATGCAAACTTTGACCAAGACACTGGAAGTATGTATAGACCACCGGAAGCGGGACCCTTAAGCAAGATTGCCTTGGTTACTGAGTCCTTCACAACAAAACAACTTTTATGAAACTAAAAAAAAACGTTGTTGTCAGAAGTGAAACGCTGAACTGATAATAAAGGCACAGATAAATAGGGCATATGTAATACATTGGACAATTGTAAATGTTTAGACATGGAAGGTATAGATGTTGAACCAACACATGAAATTACCAAACATGTGTCATTACCGACTCGAAGGACGTCGTTGTCGTTGTACTCGTCCGACTACGCTAACATAGCAGCGTCCGGTGTGGCGTGAGCCGAAGCTCCCATATCCTGGAACCAACTAGTCACCGTGCTGGCTGCCTGATCGTCTCCGGGAACGACGAGATCTGCTTGGGCCGACGGCTGTGTGGTGTACCGTTTATAACAATAAACGGCTGTGTGGCCGTTCGCACGGTAGATTTGGCATCTCGGAGAACCGCCACGTCCGCCACGGTTCTGCCCATTCCGACCACCGCGGCCTCGCCCCTGGCCATGAAGGCCACCATTGCCAGCATCTGCATTGTGGTTGTGCCCTCGGCCAGCGTACATTGCGGCAAGAGAGCCACCAGCGTCGGGAATCGTCGTCGGGTAATCATCTGCAAGGATGAACTCCTGTGCCTGCAAAAAATCGGATAATTGTGTGATCGAGACCGGATTCCCTGAGGCCATGAGTGACACAGCCATTTGTCTGTATTCCAGCCGAAGCCCCCGGAATACGAACAAGTTCTGTTCTTCTAATGAATTGAAACTAGGTGACCAGCCAGGGAGAGGTCTTTGATCAGCAGTTGCGCACGTCCTAGAAATTCTGCAGGAGAGCTGTTACGTTGCCGGAGGGTTTGGAACTGCCCAAGAAGGTTTAGGCACCGGGCGCGAGTGGAGGACTCGAGCATCGTGGTGATGGATTGCCATACTTCACGAGATGTATTCCGGCCAACTGCCAGATACATCACCTCATCGGTTAACGAGGATATCAGAAGGGAGAGGATCGACTAATCCTGTTGTACCCAAGCTTTAAACGCCGGATTCACCATGGGAATGGCGGTGGTACCGTCGGACGTGGAGTCGCCGGCGGCCGGAATGCTGTCGACGGTTGACGGCGGGCAGGGGTGTGACACCCCGTAAATCTAAATTCTAATTGGGGTTAATTGGGAAATTAATCCTAGCCTTTCTTGGTAAATTCTCTTTAGAAATCTTGAAATTTAATAGTCGAGGGACTAGAATTTGACTTGTCTCTTTAGTCAACCAAGTGTACCTTTTGCCGTATGTTTTGTACCTCTACCTTTTTGCCTTTCCAACCTTAGTAAGGGTAATATTGACCTTTCACCCATGTTTTGTTGTTCAAGCTATCCCTAACAAGTCATTCCATTCATTTCTCATATTAGCCTAAGTTCCAAACACTCCATCATCTCTCTAAAAAGAACCTTGCTTATTCTTCAAGCCAAAAGGAGGACCTTTTAGCTTTGCAAGATCCCACCCCAAGATTCCTACTTTCTACTTCCCAAGCATAGGAAAGGGTAAGATTCATAGCTATTTAGTGTTTTTAGCTATCTTTTGGGTGTCTTTATCTAAGTTAGAACATTTCTTGTGTTTTGGCTTGTATAAGAAGTTGGTGGAGAAGAAGAACTCCAAGAGGAGGCTTAGGAGAGTTTAAAGGAAGAAGTTGTAGTCTACAAAGGTAACACATGTTATACAAAACCTATTTTATGCTTGCTATTGATATTTCTTGGCTTCTATTGATGTTCTTGATGTGATTTGTGAGATTTGATGCATGATCTTGTGATGATGCATGTTTAGAGCTTGTATTTAGGTTTCTTGAATGCCATTGCTTGGCTTATTCTTGGGTTCAAGTCATATCTTTGTTGTGTGTGAGATTTTGGGTGTTTTGGACTTGAACTTGGCTTTGTTGATGATTTTCCCCGAAGGGAAATTGTGGAGTACGAGTGTACCCCGCGGGCGGAACAGCGGGCAGTGGCCTACTCGCCGCCCCACCCGCGGGGAACGAGGTGGAATTGGGGTGTACCCCTCGGGCAGGCCCACGGGTGGGGTCCTACCCGTGGCCCCACCCGCGGGGAACATATGAGCGGGTTCCCCGTGATCATTTTCTTCTTGGTATTGATGTTTTGACCTTCCGTTGTTGAATTATCGAGCTCTTTGTGAGTCTTCTTGATGTTTTGTATGTCTAGAACGATGAGTTAGGAATCCATGTTAGGATTTGGTGTCTTGAATCGTGCTAAGTGTCCAACCTTGTGATTTGTTTGGCTAATATGAGTCTTGAAGGTTCGTTGGAACCATTTTGGTTTGTCCGTTTGATGATCATGCTAGTTTGATGTTGATATGCTAGTATGTATGGTTTGTTACTTCTTGTTGAGGATTGGCAACTCGTGTTGCCAATCATTTGGTGTTGAATTGTAGTCCATTGTTGTTGAGTATTGCCTCATGACTTTGTTGAAATCTCTTGATTGATTCTTATGGTGTTATCTTGTACAAATCGTTGTACTCTTTGTTGCTACTTGATTGGGGCTATTGATGAGCCTTAGTCTTCTTGATGATGATGACTGTGTGTGAATATGAATGAGATTGGTGGTTTTGTTACTCGAGCTTTGCTCATGAGATCGGTGGTATGTTATTATGAATTGAACAGTACCCTCGTGTACTTGAGATCGGTGGTATTCTGATTGGTGGTGTAGATTGGTGGGGGACGACGGTCCCAGACCGGGAAAAGGTTGGGCTCAGAAGTACAGGGTGGCACTCGGAGGTACAGGTTGGAACTGTGATAAGGCCGGGGGTAGCCATAAGGGTGGTACTAAGGTATAAGGTTGGAACATAAACTTGTCATTATGTGATTGATGCATTTCCTTGCTTATATGCATGTCTTTGATGAACTCGATCTTGTGAATGGTAGGTTGCATCTAGAGTTGTGTTGTCCTTGGTTGTTTGAGGTTTTGTTATCTTGTTGAGGTTGATGATCCTCGTTCTTGTTGAGAGTGTGATGAGTCTTTGATGTTGACCTTCTTCTGGTTTTAAAATGACTATATATTGTATTCCTCAGTCTCAAACGCTTTTGGCTATATCTATCTATATGTTATGCTATATAACGCGTATTGATGGGTTACCAGCTTTATTCGCCGACTGGGTGTTATCCCTTATCTTATACAGATTTTGAGTAGATGACGAGCGCGCTAGTGGAGACTCTTAGCTAGTGTAGTTTTATCTTTCTTTAGTTGATGATTGGGCATGTGAGCCGTAGACTCTGAATGTTGGATAAGTTGTTATGTTGTGGGCCAGTGAGCCTTAGATGTTGAACTCTGACTTAGACTTTGTGTAGCCTGTGCACCTACATTGTTTAGGTGTGGCATAATGTCCCCGTTTTAGACTTGCTTCCGCTTTTGGTTTAATGGATGATTAGATTGTTTATCTCTTTAAATTAAGTTTTAAAATGTTGGTAAAAACGGGGGTGTTACAAGGGGGTTTCGCCATCAACAAATCTGAGGAGACCTTGGCCGCGTAGGAAAGGGACGAGCTGAGTACGCCAGAATAAATAGTTTCAGGTCATTAGCTTGATAGAAATAAAATGATGGGCGGTGGATAGGGTGTTTGGGGTGGTGGCCGATGGTGGTGCGGCGGCGGTCACGGTTCTTTTCGAGGAGTTGGTCGACATAATAGGGTGGTGGGATAGGGAGAAAATTTAGGGATCTAACCTAAGGCTTAGCTGATACTAGATGAGAGATACAAATCTAATCAGTTACAGAGATAGAATTGTACAGTACTAAGATAGAAAGGAAAACATAAAGATCTCCTAGATAGTAGGTTAGTCACAGGAGACTAACTTATTCGGTCAAAGTACCTATGGGGTCCTTATACCATAGTGTTTTGTTCAATTTAGTCCTTTTACCTTAATTTTGTTCAATTTAGTCCATGTACTTTTAAAAGTGAAACAATTAAGGACAATAGCTTATATTTATGTATTTATTTTGAACATATTAATGTAATATATTGGTGATAAAAATAATTAATTTTAAATATTTATAAAATAATATATGAGTTGACATGTAAGTATGATGACGGGACAGATATAATGGCAGTGCCACATCAGCTATTATCCTTAATTGTTTCACTTTTAAAAATAGAGGGACTAATTTAAATTGAACAAAATTAAGGTAGAAGGACTAAATTGAACAAAATACTATAGTACAAGGACCTCATACATACTTTGACCAACTTATTCACCAAAAACTATAACAATAATAATATCTCAAATAATAATATCACTAATACACATTATTGCAGAGAGTGTTGTGATGCGTCTCCTTTCATGTAATATGGCCACATAAGGTTAATTGGTTTTCAAATTTTACTCTCAAAGGATGTAGACATTTTTACATGACGAAGAAAATAACATATCAAAATCTGCCACATAAAAGAGTAAATTTGAGAGTCGTCACATAAAAGAGTAAATTTGAGAGAGTAAGATTTAGTAAGAGTAGAGTTTTGAGAGTGAGTAGAATCGCATCAATCAAACCCGGAGCTTATTCTAAAGAATTATATAAAGCAACCGACACAAGTGCATATACTATTCTTGAACACCGACAGAAATAATATTTGTGAATTGTTTGATGGAAGCCAATATTGAAATGTTTGAAGCTCAAGTTCATATTCTGAAGCACGCTTACAACTACGTAAACTCCATGGTGCTTGCCACTGCAATTCAGCTAAATATCCCAGACATAATCCACACCCATGGAAAACCAATCACCATTCCCGACCTTGTTTCTGCACTCAAAATCCCTCCTCAGAAATCTAACGCCGTTTATCGCATCATGCGCTTGTTAACGCACAACGGCTTCTTTGATTCAACAAAGCTCAACGAAGAAGAAGAAGAAGATGGGTATGTTCTCACAGCTTCTTCAAGGCTACTCCTCAAAAGTCAGGTTCCAAATCTGTCCCCTTTCGCCCTATTCACGGTGGATCCAGTCATGTTAGCGCCATGGAAGGTTTTGGGGGACTGGTTTTCACGAAATGAGGAGTCCAGTGCGTTTGAGACCGCGCACGGGGCTCCTATGTGGGAGTTTTGCGACACGAATTCTAGGTTCAACAACGTTTTCAATGAGGCAATGGCTAGCGATTCCCAGATGATGAGGTTAGTTGCGAAAGATTGTGGGCAAGTGTTTGAAGGGTTGAGTACGTTGGTAGATGTGGGAGGCGGCACCGGAACCATAACTAAGCTCATCTTGGAGGCGTTTCCGAGCCTCAAATGCACTGTGCTTGATCTCCCTCATGTTGCTGCAAAACAACAGGATTGCCAAAATCTGCGATTTCTTGGTGGGGACATGTTTCACTCAATTCCTTCTGCTGATGCCATCATGTTAAAGGTACCAAATTTCTTTCATTTCATCATATACTTACTAACAAATTCAATTTTAATTCGTACTAAAATTTGGCAATAAATTAAAGCATATTATGCATAACTGGAGTGACGAGGACTGCCTGAAGATACTAAAGAAATGCAGAGAAGCCATCTCAGAGGACAATAAGAATGATGGAGTGAAGAAGGGGAAGGTGATCATCATCGACATGGTTTTGGGCGCAGAGAAAGATAATGAAGCAGAAGACATAACTGAATTGAAGCTGATGTTTGATGTTCTGATGATGGTTCTCCATTCTGGGAAGGAACGAACAGAGAAGGAATGGGAAAGACTGTTCATTCAATCTGGGTTCACTCACCATAAGATAACACCAATTTTTGGCCTCAGGTCCCTCATTGAGGTGTTTCCTTAGTATCCACTTTTCATCAAACACTATCATGTTTCAATTCTTATTATTGCTCTCTATCTCATCAATCTTCTATGTTTAGTTTCCTGCTGCCTGCTGTTTGTTCAGAATAACACTGTACTACTATAAATCAATTCCTAATTTTAAATTCTTCTTTTTCTTTTTAATGTCATAAATTTTACATTTTGATGGCTTAGTAAATTGGAGTGCCTTAACTTATGGATACTGGCAAATTATTGTGTGGACCATGGTCCACATAGTGTTATATGGACCATAATAAAATGCACATTTTTAATATATTAAATGTACATTATTTTTGTACTGTATATACATTATACAATATAATGTACACTCAGTACAAAAATAATGTATATCCCCTGATTACAATATATATTATTTTTGTGCTAAATATACATTATTTTACTGTATATAAATATGGTCTATACAATTTATATGGACCACGGTCCGCACAATAATGATTGATGGATACTCCTCCCAAATGCTCTGTCGGGCCGGGGTGTGGGGGGCTCTTAGGGTTGGGGTTCAGCCTTTTGGAATAATGATTGATGGATACTACATGAATATCACAACAACAATATTTCAAAGTTAAATATTAAATGTGTATGACCTGCTATATATATTGTGTGTTCGTTAATATACTGAATTTTATCTTTTAAAATAAGAGTTAATTCCAATAATGGTCCTCCGACTATATTGATTTTCTAAAATTAGTCCCTGACTTTTAATTTGGACATTTTACATCCCTTGACTTTCAACTTCTTTTCAATTGAGGTCCTTTCGTCAGATTACGGTAAAGTGGATTTTAAATGAAAGGGTAAAGTAGTCATTCCATTTGCCTAATGTATAATTCTTCGTATTTCTTTCTTGTATACGCGACTTCGGATATCGGATTCACTTAATTGCTTAGTCCCTAATGGAATTTTGTTCTTCCAATGGATTTTGGGATTAAGCAATTAAATGAATCTGATTTCCGGAATCGCGCATACAAGAGAGAAATACAAAGAATTATACATTAGGCATATGAAAAGACTACTTTACCCTTTCATTTAAAGTCTAATTTACCGTAATCTGACGAAAGGACCTCAATTGGAAAGAAATTGAAAGTCAAGGGACGTAAAGTGTCCAAATCAAAAGTCGAGGACTAATTTTGGAAAATCAATATAGTCGGAGGACCATTGCTGGAATTAACTCTTTAAAATAAGTAACCCAACTTCTAATTGACTTATGGCAAACTAGATAGGTTAAGTGTAGTATCAGTTCTAAGTGAAGATTTGATGGGCTAGACATTACATCAAAGTCTTTGAAAGCTAGCGGTTGAATTACTACACCAACTTATCATGAATAGCTGGCAGAGTAGTTACATAAACTAAGGTTATTGTACAAGAAAGTCTCTATTTGACTGAAATACATCAAAGTGCAATTAAGAGAGTAATTCAGTCTACATGGAATATTTAAGAAATTGCTTGTCTTTTAAGGATCAGAGTATTATATATTCTGCATGTTAGAGAGAGAATTATTATTGTTGTTGTTGTTGTTGTTGTTATTATCTTCAACCGCTAGCTTTCAAAGACTTTGGTGTAATGTCTAGCCCATTACACCAAAGTGTAATAGCTGGCAGAGTAGTTACATACACTAAGGTTATTGTACAAGAAAGTCTCTATTTGACTGAAGTACATCAAAGTGCAATTAAGACAGTAATTCAGTCTACATGGAATTTTTAAGAAATTGCTTGTCTTTTAAGGATCGAAGTATTATATATTCTGCAGGTTAGAGAGAGAATTATTGTTGTTGTTGTTGTTGTTGTTGTTATTATTATTATTATTATTATTATTATTATCATTACCCGTGCGATGCACAGAATGAATTTGTTAAAATATTTAGATCGATATACAATTATATAAATTTTAACATCGAATATTATATAATGCAATTGAGTTTGATCGATATGGATTTGTTAAAATATTTTAAGAATATTTGGAACGATATACAATTATATAAATTTTAACATCAAATATTATATAATGCAATTGAGTTATATCGATTGTATTTTCTGATGTTATCATTGCTTGAATTCGAGCAAATAATTGTCCAACTAATAACTCATGCTAAAACTTTACAGGGCGTTTGGTTGGAGGGGGGAATTATGTGGGAAAGGAATTGTAATTCCATGGGAGTTGAATTACTGGGAATTTAAATTCCAGTGTTTCTGTCGGCGTTTGGTTGGAGGGGGGAATTATGTGGGAAAGGAATTGTAATTCCATGGGAGTTGAATTACTGGGAATAAAGTGAGAATTTAAATTCCAGTGTTTGGTTGACAGAAATAGAATTACTGGGAATTTCAATTCCAACGTTTGGTATACATGGGAATTGAAAGGGAATAAGTAGTATAAAGTCAAACATGTCCATTATTGTTGTTAGACATTAATTTTAGGTTAAAAAATGAATGGGTAATTTTGACTCATCACTATCTTTTTTTCCCAAGAATTAAAATCCCAGGGGGGACATGAGATTTTAATTCCATGAAAATGGGACGGAATTGCAATTCCCTCCAACCAAACTACGGAATTTAATGGCCTTTGGAATTAACACACAAATGAGTTTCTTAGATTTATAAATCCAAGTATGTGTTTCTCGATCAATTTGAGAAACCCTAGTCTAGATTTATCAGTATGAGAAATCGGCCTGGATTTCTCAAATTAAAAAACCTTAAGTGATTTTTTCTCAAATTAAAAAACCCTTAAGTGAGTTTCTAAATTTCACAACTCACTCACGAGTATACTGTTTTTATTCATGTCTGGGTTTCTTAATATATTATTCGATAGATTTCACAAGTCAGCATGTAGTTATTTTTGGAAGAGCATAATTTCTCCTCTTATATAAAGGAGCTCAAGATCTCCTCTATTAAAAGTTTTCAATGTGGGATCATAATCCCACATAATTTACAAACGCCCTTTGTCTCTTTTTTTTTTTTTTTTTAATAACTAACAACTCTTATTGACGCCGAATAGCCCGGCGCATGGCGAAGCCACCAAGATCATACAAAAGAGCTAGTTTAGCCGAATCAGGCAAGGAAGACAAGCTATAAAAAATCTGCGAAGAGCTATGACGTAAGCCTATCGCCGCCAGAGCATCGGCCGCACGATTGGTTTCACGATAAATATGTCTGATAGACGAACCCCAGGCTTAAAGGCGCGATCGAATGAAGAGTATGGATTCTTTCAGTTTCCACGACAGTCGCGGCGATTGAGAAACCAGACTGGCTAGAGCTAATGAGTCCACTTCCACCTCGAGTGGCTTCCTGGCGAACACTTCACACCAGTGAATAGCAAGATGGAGTGCACAGGCTTCAGCCTCCAGCGCTGATGAAGCAGTATAGCGAAAGCAGAGCCCCACAAGAAGCTGGTCGCGCGAGTCTTTCAAGCACGCACACCCAGTCACGCCGCTTTCGGTGAAAACAGCGCCGGTGTTGAGTTTTAGCCTTCCCGTCGGCGGCGTCATCCACTTAACCCATAAAGTTATAGTTTTCAGTGGAGGTGCAAAACGTCCCACCAAACCAGCCTGAACAAGAGCTGCATCTTGGGGATTCATGCAACGAGTCGGCCGAGCCAAAGAGATTAGCACCATTTCTCGTTTGATTTTGGTGATGACTCCGGCGAACGAGAAAGGCGAATCATCATAAAGGCAATTGTTGAAAGCCTTCCACAGAAACTAGAGGATTAAAAATGGAGTTAACCGAGCAAAGATTTCCAGAGCCGATCCCGACGGTGCGAACAGCCACCAAGAATGACATTGTGCACGGAGAGACCTTGCAGGGGCAGGCAGCAAACCAAACAAGCCCCCAAAATGTCTCCAGACCTCTAGAGCTTTGTGACAGTTATGTAAGCAATGGTCGAGTGAAGCTAATTAACTTCGACAAAACGGACAGATTGATGGCAGGCAGAAACAGGGAGTAGACGGCAGAGCAGTTTCCACATGAAAATAGAGACCTTGGAGGGCAATCCACCGCCCCAAATGCATGACGAGGACAAACATCGTCCTTGCTTCGGTCGAAGAAGGTCATAGGCTGTTGAGAAAGAGAAATCCCCGTTATCATTCACAAAATCTAGTTGTTGCTGCATTCTTCTCCAAGTAATTAAAGGAGTCCCGCGTATGCGATCATCTGGATAGTTGGCACCCAAAAACTCGCTCCACAGCGAGCCCCCGCGCAAGAAATTAAATTGCAGCTTCGCCGAGAAAGCGTGATGTATAGTTGCCAGCGATCGAACTCCTAACCCGCCCTCTTCAGTTGGATAGCAGATTTTTCCCCAAGCCGTCCATTGCCTTTTTTTTATGTTCTTTCGAAGACCCCCAAAAAAATCTTGCGAACTTGGACTCCAGAGACTTCTCTGTCTGGCGGGGAAGCATAATCGACGCAGCCGTGTAGAGGGGAATCATAGCTAGTGCGTGCTTGATTAATGTCAAGCGGCCGCCCGGAGATAACAGCTTTTGTTGCCAGCCCAATAATTTTTTATCCACTTTTTCCAACAAATGTTGATGGTACAGTGGGCGATTCCTCCCTAAAAAAAGGTTCACACCCAAGTAACGAAAGGGAAAATTCGATCTCTGCATGCAAAGTATACGCGCCATGGTGGCAGCCCACTGATTGGAACAATGCCTGGAAGCAACGAAGAAGCTTTTCCGGAGGTTAATCTTTTGGCCAAAACCTTCCTGTTACTGCGTGAGAACCTCCACCAAGGCTTTTAGCGATCGCGATGCCCCATTAACAAATATAATTATGTCGTCGGTGAAAGCTAAGTGGGTGATCGTATGGCACCCCAAGGACGAAGAGTATGGATAGCAAACTAACACCCATCTTTAAAACGAGAGAGCGGGATAAAGCTTCCGAAACCATGATAAAAAGTAACGGTGATAAAGGGTCCCCTTGTTTGACACCTCGAGTGGGCTGGAAAAAACCACAACTGATCCCGTTTACCAAAATTGACAACCTCGTAGCTTCTAGGTTCTGCAATACAATATTGACAAAGGAGAGTGGAAAACCAAATTTGATCAAGACTGCACGAAGGCAATGCCATTCCACCCGGTCAAAAGCTTTCATCATGTCTAGTTTTATTATGACATTTGACCCCCAACATTCTTTGTTAAGGTATTGCAACAACTCAAAGGCTAGAAGAATATTATCTTGAATATTCCGGCCTTCCACAAACCCTGCTTGCTCCCTGGAAATTAGCTTGGGTAGAATCGGACTGATACGCGAGGCTATAATTCTTGTAAAAACTTTGCTCATAAACGTGCAGAGGCAAATTGGCCGAAAATCTGCAAAGGAGTCCAGATTGGGCTTTTTGGGTATCAAAATAATTTGGGCACTCGCCAAGGCCCTCGGTAGAGGCACTCCTACAAAAAAAAAAAAATCAAGAGCTGTATTGAAAACGTCCTTTTTAACTACTTCCCAACAGTGACTGAAGAAAGAGCCTGAGAAGCCGTCAGGGCCTGCAGCACTGTCAGGATCCAGCTTCCAAACCGCGTTCTTAACTTCCTCTTGTGTTACCGGTGCCGCCAAGGACTCCATCTCTACCGTTGCCAGGCCAGAATGGAGGCAGTGTAAAAGTGAATCCAAGCCCGGGCACGCTTCAGCTGAAAAAAATCAGAGTAGAAAGACACGGCCTTGGCCTGAATGTCAGTTTGGGAGGTTAAAAGAGCGCCGTTTGTGACTTTGATGGCGCTGATCCGTTGTCTACGATGCCTGTCCTTCACCACAACATGGATGTATCGGGTATTAGCATCCCCCTCCTTGAGCCATTTCACCCTCACCTTTTGTTCCTAGTAGCACTTTTCCTGCTTGATGGCTAAGAGGAGATCTGCGTGCAAATTATGCAAAATTAATTGAGTCTCGCCAGACGGACTATCAGCATGAATGAGTTCCGCTTCCGCAACCCTGGTTTCAAGACTCTTGGTTCTGTAAAAAATGTTTCCAAATGTTTCCTTGTTCCAAGTACGAAGAGCTATTTTGAGTTGCTTGAGTTTGAAAGCAAGAGCCCGCATGCCCTGTCCGTCCGCCGGCAGAGCCCAAATAGCTGTGACAAAGCTTGTAAAATCTGGATGTGATAACCACATATTTTGAAATCTGAATTGTTTTGGCGCAGACATATCACTTTTTGCTCCCGGTAGTAGTATGGGTGCGTGATATGAGGAAGTTCTGGGCAAAATGTTTATTGCAACCTCTGTGAAGTAATCACGCATGGGCGCATTCATCAAGAAACGATCGAGTCACTTCCACACTGCTCCCGAACTGTGAACTCCATGCCAAGTATACTGATTCCCCATTACAGCCAAATCGATCAAAGAATTGTCGTTTATAAAATCTGAGAAGTCAGAAATACTATTCATGTCTGGTATTGCCTCTCCGCGATATTCTGAAATGCTAGAAATAACGTTAAAGTCACCCCCTAGAAGAAGTGGATTAGAGTCATCCAACAAAGAAGTTAGTTGTTCCCATAATCGTGCCATTTCAGCCCGAGAATGCTTCACATAAATCGCGCAGTATTTGAATGAAAATTGCCAGGGAAGGTACTGGATTCTGCAAAGCAAAAATTGTTCATTGTCAAGTAATATCTCAACTGTGCATGAGCTAGCCCAGAGAAGCCAAATTTTCGAAGCTGAAGAAGCAAAGCCACTGTCTAGGTTGAGCTCCTGAACATAATTACTCAACCGATCTTGACTGATCATCGGTTCAAGAACTAAGACAAAATTAACATGCTCACATCGAATAAGTCTTTTGAGCCTGCGCCGTGAGGAAGGAAAGCCCCTGATGTTCCAGCTTAACACATTCATTTCAACCGGTGGGAGAAAGTGACTTGAGTGATTTTGCCAGCGGCCAGGCGTGTCGTGACGGAGGGAACATTGGCCGAGTAGTCTTTTCGAGGTCGTCTATTCTTCTTGGTAATAGTAATGAAGTTGTATGTTATCGATCCTCCCAATTTAGAGGCAAAGCGCCTGCTGGCTTCCTTCCAAGATTCGATGAGGGATTGGCTGAAAACTTGACAGTCCTGGATTTCATCTCCTTCTGAAAAATGGCCTGGTTGGGACTCTGAGAGGGATGATTGGCGGAGGCACTGGTCGTCTATGACAGCATCCCCAAGCGAGGCATTAGCCTCCGGAATTGGTATCGGTGGCGAGGAGCTGTCAACGTCCTGTATACAATCACCCGGTTGGGCATTTGGGGGAGTTGCGGACTGCAGAATAGGCTCAGGAACTACAACAGGATTAACACTCTCTTGTGTCACCTGACGCCATCTCTTTCTCGGCGGCACAATCGGTGGCTGGCGGTCAGGCATAGCTTCAACTTGGAGTATCATCTGGATGTATACGGCAATCCAGGGTCAGGTGACCAAACTTATGGCATCTCGAACAGTATGGGGGGATGTGTTCATACGTAACCTTCTGCGCAAAACCGCCATAAGAGCCGTTGTTGATCCATATCTGGTCGTTTAGGGGGGCACTGACATTCAGCTCCACACAAACCCTAGCCATGGAGGGTCGATTATACATCAATGTGGAAGCATCGACCTTTAGGGGCGGCCAATCAGGTTGGCGATCGAGTAGATGGCTCGCTTGTCCTGGCGAGGATATTTTAAAACGCCCTTTGTCTTCTTTTTTTTTTTTTAAATTAATTTTATTTTATTTTGTATTATTATTATTATTGTTGTAATTATTATCATTATTATTATTGTTATTATTATTGCTCATCAATTTTACAATATTAGAATATGAATTTGAATGTAGAATTGTAGTACGAATAGGAAAATAAGAAACAATATATTCTATTAGGAATTGTATTACACTATGCAAATCTTAATAGTATAGAACTGTTTTGGCCGGAAAGTTAAAATTGAGGATTTTGTTTTTATATCTACCATACTAATAAGAGCCCAAGAGAGTTAGGTCTATAATCGGTAGAAAAAATGGCGGTCGAATTTTTTAATCAAATGAATGGCTCAGATTGATCAGATTTTAATTTTTTCTTGAGATTTCCTAATTTATCCTTAATGAATATGATTATCCGTTAAACTTTTTCGTTAAATATTATCTTTTTCGTTAATTTCTGTTAGTTCACCGTTAACTTATTCATTGATTTCAATAAGAAATGTCTTAGGTGTGACAACCCAAAATTTAATTTTTACAAATTCGGTTTTAAGAAATTCCAAAATAGCCATTTTTTCACTCCATAAAAATTTTTGAGATGAAATCGGTGTTAGAATAAATTATTTTGAGAGACTTTTAAATAGATTCAACACCAAGAATATTCTATTTCAAGAATCCTGAATTTTCGAGTACATCGCGTACCAAGATTTTGATCCAAAATTCAATCTGAGTGAAACCGGGAGAAATCTGAGGAACCTAAACTAAGTTGTTGTTTAGAAAGTACTTTTGGAAAAATGCATTTTGACCCCAAAACTATTTAAGATTCTCCTTTCTAGACTTTGGTCCATGTTGCTTTGTGAACCACAAACTCCCACAAACCTTGTCTGATGAATTTGAAGAGGCAACCAAAATACTATATTACCCTCCACCAATCATTGGCCTTCTACCTAGGGTTTTGAACCCCTATAAAAGGAAGAACAAGCTCATTTTCATTCCCTGATCTCATTTCTTGGCCTCCCACTGACTTCTCTGTAAATCAAAGAAACACAGTAAGCATTTTCTATCCATTCCGTCATCTTCCTTTAAGGTTATCATCTTCATCTGTTTCAATCTTTGAGGTTTCTATCCTTAGGCTTGGCTTGTATGTTTTTTTGGAAAGTTTAGGAAGTGAAGGTGGTGCTAGCTGAGTATAGAGGAAGAAGAGATCCACACAAGAAGAAGAGGCAACAAGAGGTATAACCCCATGGACTCCCAAAACTATTTTTGACTCTGTGAAGTCATTGTTTTGTGCTTAGAAATGAGTAGAAATGCTAGAATAATGTGTGGTTGAGCTAGTAGATGATTTATTGCTGAGCTTTGATGTGTTGATGATGATTTGGGAGTGTTTATTTGCCTGATATTGCATTACAGGTGAACAAGAAGCTCACTGGTGCACAACACAGTGTGCACCAGATGAGGCATGGATCTAGCCAACGGCCCTTGGGAAGAGCCGTAGGCTAGGGCCATGGAGAAGTGACCCTAGGGCACGGCTCTAGGCAAGAGCCGTGGCCCTAGGCCGCCACTTGGCGGCTCCAGGCGGCGGGGCTCCTCAAGCTCCCAGGCAAGGCCCGTGCAGTGGTCGGGCCCTTATGGCTCAACTACATGTCGTTTCGGACCGGGACTCGCGGGCTCTTGAGGCTCGGACACCCGGGACCGTCACGACGCACGTTTAGAAATTTATTTCATTGAATTTGGAGTAGAAATGAGCATTTTATTATAGAAATTGCGAAGAAGAATGCTACAGAAATTGCCTGAGTAGTTGCAGTGATTGGAAATTGCTAAGTGTTGGCTCTTGGCTAATTGTTTGAGAAGTATGACAAATTATATGATTGTTAAACTAAGGAGCATGAACTCTAATTGTTAAATTTTGGCAGAAAAAAGCATGCCTAGAATGTCTATTATGTCTTGTTGAGAATTTTGCTAAGTATATTAAATGTTGAAGTGGTCAGAGCATGATTTACAGTGAATGAGTTTTGTTGAGTATTTTGAATTCAAGTGCATGTTGAATACTTGCTAAGTGTTGCCAAAGAAGATTTGATAAGTTATGATTTATAAGCATGATTAGGCAATTGTTGTGAGTTCACAGTGAAAGAAGTTTTGAAGCATATTCTATAGTAAAGTGCATATTTGAGCATATCATGTTATAAAATGCATAAGTGGCCAAAGTGAACCTAAGTATTATTTTCAAAAACTCTTAGCTATTTTAGAAAGTCATTATCTTGTTGCATTGAGAAATTGTTGAGAAATTATGTGCATAAGTAAGGAAGTTGCATGATATATATATATATATATATATATATATATATATATATATATATATATATATATATATATATATATATATATATATATATATATATATATATATATATATATATATATATATGTTATCTATTGTGAGGAAAATAGTATTTTGGAGGACCGTTAGGACTATGTCCTTTCGGAAGAAACGAGCAAGATCGGTTAGAACCGGCAACATTGAAAGAAAGAAAGTAAAGCAAGAAACGGACATTGCGATCCGATATCATGTAACGAGGTAGATATTCCCGAGTTACGAGGTTGGAGACTTCCTGCCGGGCTTGGAATCCTGGTTAGGGGGTGCACACACTAAAAGTACGATACCTAATTCCACATAGAAAGCAAGCAAGAAAGAAAGATAAAGAACCAAGAGAGGGGTTCTGTGGGCGAGTTGAGTATTAAGCCGGCTAGATTGCCGAGCATGTAAAGGTCCATTCACGAGTGTGAAGGTCCTACCTCCCCATGAGTTAGAGGTTCCGTAGATACGGATGTGGCGGATGCACAAGATTGCATCGTACGCTAGGGCTTCGCTGCGGCGGAGTACCTGCCTCGCACAAGAAAAGCAATCGAGTCAAGAGACTCAAGAGAAAGAAAGCGAGTCATTGCGACTCTAAAAAACCTCCACAGAAAAATATATCTTTTTTACAAAAAGAGTGTATATGTATACCTAGCTATACTTATTCTAAAGCATCATGTTCATTTTATTGCCTGATCAAGTAAATTGCACGAGATTGCATAATGAGTATATGATTGCACTAGAATGCATAATGAGTATGTGATTGCACTAAGTATATGATTGCACTAGAATGCATAATGAGTATGTGATTGCACTAGATTGCATAATGAGTATGATTGCACGAGATTGCATAATGAGTATATGATTGCACGAGATTGCATAATGAGTATGATTGCACTAGATTGCATATTGAGTATGATTGCACTAGATTGCACAATGAGTATATGATTGATTGCATATTGAGTATGATTGCACTAGATTGCACAATGAGTATATGATTGATTGCATATTGAGTATGATTGCACTAGATTGTGCAATGAGTATATGATTGATTGTATATTGAGTAAATGACTGCACGAGATTATTGCATGTGAGTATATGATAGCATGAGATTGCTTAGAGATTATATGATAGCACAAGATTGCTTATTGAGTTATGTGTTAGTATGAGATTGCTACTGAGGTGTTAGATAGACTTGAGATTATTGAGAAGTTAAGTATGTGAAAGTATGAGCTTGATGATAAGCTAGATATTTGTGAAAGCATGTCTATATGATAATTAGGTTGCAAGTATATAGAAACTCTGTTAAGCATGTTTAAGTGATGCCTAAGTGATTGAGAATGCTTGATCTAAGTATGTGAAACAAATGTTTTCCAAAAGTATATATTGTAGTACTTTACAGGGTCGAGTGGAGTTATACTTAGCTTCGTGCTAACGGGTTTATTTTCTACTTGTTGTTTGTTAACCCCTTTCAGGTGGGTCCAGTTCGTAAGAGAGAGTACGAGTTAGACTAGACTAGCATTAGATAGCTTTTGTAGTCTAAACTCTTGATGTTGATTTACTTTTTGGAGACTTGTAGTTGATTACCCTTGTTTTGATGGTGATGGTCACCAGGGTTTTATCCCCTAGTTATTTGAATGTTAGTAAAAATTTGATGTTTTAGTTTTCTACCTTTGCCTGTGCAATTACTGTAAAGGATAATTGTGGCGGTAACGCCCCCTATGAGTTGTTTAGTAAAGTCTTTTCCGCTGCCTTAGCTTACCTTTCAAGGTTAAGTTTGTTAATTAAGTTTAATAAAAGTGGGGTGTTACATTAGGTTCGAACCACATCCCAATCAAAGTTGGCATAATTAGTATTCTATTTTACTCTTATTAAATTAAAATAATAATTTAGTAGCTACAACAAAAAATAATACATATGCATTTCTTTAATTTAGAATTATGTGTCTACAATGTCTTTATTCCAAAAAAATTTATTCATTATCAATAAATTAAATAAGAGAAATAATTTCATTAGTTATATTGTTTTTATTTTTCTCCAATGTAAAAATTCTTTACATTCAAAATTCAAATTCATCAATTGATTATATTCGCTACATTGTCCCTACAATGTCTTTATTAAAAAAAATTATTCATTATCAATAAATTAATTAAAAGAAATAATTTCATTAGTTATATTGTCTTTATTTTTTCCAATACAATTATTTTATTGACAATTATAATCAATCTTGACTATATTATCTTGCATTTGTAAACTTAGAATTACCAATTTAAATACGCAAATTCAATATTCAATTATCTATGCATGAACAATTCCAATATAATATTGCCTTGATATACTTTAAAATACTTATTTAACAAAAACATTGGGCTTTATCCCAATCGCGCAATGCGAGTAAAAAACTAGTATAGTATAGATTAGGGATCGTTTTTCATTTTTTTTTACTACTAACTTTTTTTTTTACGGATTATTATTAGTATTAATCATTGAATTCCTTTTCCTTTTCCATTTTCAGTAAATTAGGAATAATTTTTTTATTTTCATTTTTTACTGCTAACTTTTTTATTGATTATTATTAGTATTAATCATATTATTATTATTATTATTATTATTATTATTATTATTATTATTATTATTATTATTATTATTATTATTATTTTGTTTTTAATAATAGTATAGATTGGGGTAGTGACGGGATAATATTGTTGTATAGGAATAGGAATTTAATGTAAAATTCTAGTACGAATAGAATGTAAGAAACAATATATTCTATTAGGAATTGTATTACACTATTTTACAATAAATTACAAAAACCTTAAGGGGTGTTTGGTTCAGGTTATATAAGATAACCAAGGTTATATTTGCTTGGTAATATAAGATTCTCATGTTTGGTTCAAGTTATGTAACTTTCCCATGGAATGTCAGATAACCTCCGCATTAAGTTTTTAGCTATTGGAAGGGAATGTGAGATACCCTCCAATTTCTTAGGTAATCTCACATTCCCTTGTCTCATTACTAATGTTGGGCTTTGGACGTTTTAATCAATTTATCTTATTACTGTTGTCTTATTTACATATCTTAGTTTTAAACCAAACACAGGAATCAAACATTCCCAGTAATCTAACATTCCCAGCAATCTAACATTCCCTAAGGTAATTTAACATTCCGTGAACCAAACGCCCTCTAGTATAGGGCTATTTTGGACGAGAAGTTAAAATGGTGGATTTTATTTTTATATATAGTATAGATTTCAATAAATATTTATTTAAATGAAATAAACATTATATCCACTTACTTTTTTTAATTGCACAATCAAAAATTTCTGACAATTTATAAAACTTACAGGATACCAATTATCAAACAGAAGTCAAGTTCACCAAATTTTGAAATTCAAGTATTGATAATATCCTTTTTTTTTAAAAAAAAAGTATTGATAAAAAAAAAAAAAAACATAATAAGTGTGAATGAAAGTTATACCCCTCATTTATGTCCTTTTTTTTTCGTTATGTTTTTTTTTTTTTTTCTTTACATTATGCTATAAAATTGTCCATTAAAATATTTTGGACAAAACTACCCCTACCGTTATAACTTCCGTTATCTTTTCCATTATTGTTACCATGCGCATGCATCCACCATATATTTTCTTATCTTCTTCATTAATAATAATATATACACATTATATATTTGAGTTGTATGTTAATTATTACCTAAAATATAAACATCAAATTTATAAAAATGACTAATTTTTTACGCGCATTGCGCGATTGGGATAATGCCCAATGTTTTTTTTTTTTTTTAAATAAGTACTTTAAGGTATATCAAGGCAAGATTATATTGGAATTGTTCATGCATAGATAATTGAATGTTAAATTTGTGTATTTAAATAAGCAATTCTAAGTTTACAAATGCAAGATAATATAGTCAAGATTGATTATAATTGTCAATAAAATAATTGTATAGGTATGGTTGAAATCAAATACGGGACATAAGGGAGAGAAAATAAAAATTAGGGCATAAAATATTAAATATATACTAATATTGAAGAGCTAACTGCTGATTGTCAAACAAGGACACTTCAATTTGTTGTGTGATTTGAATACTCTTTTTGTCACTAAATCGCCCAAGTAGTTAATATTTTTTTTTTTTTTGATCAAGATGAGGGTGTAACCCAGAGAGCCTAAGAAGCAGCGATCCCAGTAGCTCTTCCCCAGTGTGTCTTGCGCGGGTACTTAGCTCCGACGCGATCCTGCTGAATAGCCATCCGTAATTCTAGAGGTGCCTCACACAACACATGTAGTCCAATCTGGTTCGAGATGGACATCGACGCAAGGGCATCTGCCACCTTGTTTTGTTCTCTGTAAGTATGCTTGTATTCCACCTGCACCAAGCCCGCAGCCTCGCTCATGCAATGTCCAACAATGTTATTTCGAGTCACATCCCCAGTTCGCATGCTCTCCATGACCGTCATAGAATCACCTTCAACAATGAGTTTATCAACCCCCAGGCTTTTAGCGAGCCTGATGCCTTGTAAAATAACCCAAGTTTCCGCCTCTTCCACACTTCCCCGTCCGATGTTGCACATAAAACCCCCTCGCCAGTTCCCTGTATAATCTCTCAAAATTCCCCCACATCCAGCGACGCCACTGGTCTTTCTACAGCCATCCACATTTATCTTCCACCAACCTTGCGGTGGTTTTTCCCATGCCACTGTAGACGTATGAGTTTGGGTGTTTTGCCTAGTCGAATCCCTGCATTTGGCGTACGCCACAGTGACCTCCGCGTCGTACGCCGTAATCCACCCTCTTCGTTGCGCTGGAGTGGTCGTAACTTGCCTGAACACTTCGTCGTTGCGCCATCGCCACAACCACCAAAGCCGAATTGCAAAGCGTTCTGGCCATCCCTCCTCGAACCCCAAGGTAGCATCACCCCTCAAGTTCGCGGAAAGCCATTCGCACCAGTCCAGTCTACTAAGCTGCTCCGCTGCTCGCCTTGTGAGCGCTGCTTCCCAGACCTCCCTTGCTACCGGGCACCGGCGAAAAAGGTGGTCTAGGTCTTCTATCGTACCTGCACAACGAAAACAATTAACATCAGTTGCTATGTGTCGTCTGACGCGTTCAGCGTTGGTTAAGATTCTCCCATGTTTCACAAGCCACATGAAAAAACAAATTTTCCCCGGTGCGCGGAGCTTTCAAATTATTTTCCATTCTTCATCTGGCTGTGACGGCTCGTCTTGTACTACAAGATCGTACGCCGACTTAATCGAGAATTTGCCATTCTCATTTAAACCCCAACCAAGCCTGTCATTTGCATTTGGCTCCGCCAAAATTACGCTCGCTAGTCGTTCCATCGTCTCTCGCGGCAGAACGTGGTCCAGTTTGTCCCACTTCCACCCCTGATTTTCATCCCAATAATCCACCACATAAGCGTACAGGTCCAGCAGGCAGATAGGGTGGAGCATCTGATCGTAGAGTGGCCTTGGAGTTAGCCAACTGTCCATCCAAAACCGTGTTGATTTCCCGTTACGAACTATTTGAGTCAGTCCTTTTTCCATTTGTCCCCATGTAGCGGTCACCCCTTTCCATACGTTTGAAATCTTCTTCCGTCCCACAGCCGGTTTGCCGAGGTTCCCGTTCCATGCATATTTGGCCGCAATAATCCTAGCCCATAAGCTGGCGGGCTCAGTTTTGAGACGCCAACCTAATTTGATCATGTAGGCATTGTTCAGTTCGTGTAGACGTCTTAGACCCAGACCCCCTGCATCTTTCCCGGATGTCACCATATTCCAGTTCATGAGGCTCATTTTGTTGTTCCCCTCACTATTTGACCCCCAAATAAATTTCATGGTTCTCTTCTCCATTTCCATGCAAACGCTTTTCGAGAGGTAAGCCGTTTGCATAGTGTAGACGGGTATGACATTTAAAACTGACTTAGCGAGTACAAGCCTCCCTGCTGTGGTTAGTGTCTTCGCCTTCCAGCCTTCTAGGCGAGCTGAGATTCGCTCCAGTAGTCCAGAGAAAGTGTTACAAGTGGCGCGGCCATGTAAGGACGGGACACCAAGATATCTCCCTAGATCCTCAGTTGCTTCGATACCGAGTTTACTGGCTAAAGCTTCTGCCAAGGCCGGCTCAGTGTTTCGCGGGAAATAAACATGAGATTTAATGAGGCTGATTTTCTGCCCCGATGCCTTGCAAAATTGTTCCAAGCACGCTTGAATGACCTCTACCTGTTCATAGGAAGTCTCCGTAAAAAGGACCATGTCATCTGCAAAACAGAGATGGGAAAGAATAGGACTATTAGCACTAAAAGTAATACCCTTCCAATTATCCTTACCAACTTCCGAAATAATGATCTGGCTAAGGCGTTCCATGCAGAGGACGAAGATGGCGGGGGACATAGCATCTCCCTGACGTATACCCCTTCTAGGGCTGAAAGAATCGAGCCGCTCGCCATTCCACGCAATGGAGAGCTTGGCCGTACGAACGCAGGTCATTATAGCCTTGGTCCAGTCGTCCCTAAAACCTGCTTTCTCGAGGGTATCTTGGATAAAGTCCCACGAAAGACGGTCGTACGCCTTTTCCAAGTCTAGCTTTATGGCTATAAGGCCAGACGTCCCTTGTTTGATGCGCATGGTATGCATAGCCTCCTGATAAATAATTATATTATCTGTAATTTGCCTGTCCGGGACAAAAGAGCTTTGGTATGGCCCCACTAGCTTCGGCAGAACCACCTTAAGCCTATTTGTGATTGTCTTAGTAATAATCTTGTAGCTCACGTTACAGAGACTGATTGGTCTGAATTGTCTGATATTCTCTGGGGTTTTCACTTTGGGTATGAGGACAATTAAGGTATCATTGGTACCTTCAGGTAGATAGCCTGTAGTAATAGCCTTGTGAACCATACCAAAAATGGCATCTCCCGTTGTCTCCCACATTTGTTGATAGAAAGCTGCTGGGAATCCATCAGGCCCCGGGGCCTTGTAAGGTTTCATGCCCGAGATAGCTTTATGAACCTCATCTTTCGTGACCTGCCTGTTGAACATGCACCAATCAATAGCAGATAATTGAGGGAAAGCCGCCTCGAAGTCCCCTCCCAAAAAAACTTCCTCACTTCTGGCGAAGAGGTTAGCATAAAAGTTCTGAACAAGGTTTTTAATATCGCTTTCCTCCGTTATCCAAGTTCCTTGGTCATCTAGCAACCTCGTAATTTTGTTCCTTGACTTGCGGATCGTTGCAGCCGCGTGGTAATAAGCGGTATTCCTGTCTCCCAACACTATCCATTCCTCACGGGATCTCTGAAACCACAACAGTTCCTCCTGGTACAAGGTGTCTTCTAGTTCTTCCCGGAGCTTCACTTCGAGCTTGATCAGACCTCTGTGATAGCCCCCTTCTAGCTTGCTCTGAATACCCCCCAACCTGGTGAGAAGGATCCTTTTGCGTCTGAAAATATTCCCAAATTCGGTCCTATTCCACTCAGCTAGCTTGTTTGCTAGGAAAAAGGTATTGCTTGGAATCTCTTGGCCATTATCCCATGTCTGGTCCACCACTTTTTGCATATCTGGGTGTGTGAACCAGGCCGCTTGGAACAGGAATCGAGGTGGCGTAGCCCTGAGCCTATCTCCTTCGGTTTTAATCAGAATTGGGGCATGATCTAACGCAACTCGGGGCAGGTGGATGACATGTGCCTCTGGGAAGATAATCCTCCAATCCGTGTTGCACATAGCCTTGTCAAGACGAGCGCCCTTGATACGGTCACTTGTCCCGTCTTTGACCCAAGTCAGCTTCGGCCCAGAAAAACCCAGATCAATAAGCCCCTCCTCCTGAATCCAGCAATTGAAGTCCGAACTGCGCTGGGAAGAGAAAGAGGCATAGTTCATAGTATCCTCCCGTTGTGTGACGGTGTTAAAATCCCCCGCTACCAGCCAGGATCCCATGATAGACCTATTTGATTGTCTTAGGTCCCGCCATAGACGCCGGCGAAGGTGGTGAGCCGGACTCCCATAGACCGGGGCAAAAAACCACGGTTGGAGTCCCCCTCTGACGACCTGCAAAAGAATAAATTACGGATGAGTAAAGAGTACTTTAATTTGTACCGGGTCTTTCCAGAAGACCCAGATGCCTCCGCTGAAGCCTAAGGCTTCGACACGAACCCAATCGGAGAAGCCTAATTTCGAATAAATCGTGTTGGCTTGCGCGCCTGACACTTTCGGTTCAAACAGCCCCAGGATGCACGGCTTGTGCATTTGCAACAAGGTTTTAAGGGTACGATGGAACCGTCTTCCACTCGCCCCTTGGCAATTCCAAAGCAGGCAATCCATAAACACTTAAACAAAAAGGATAAGGCAAAGACCAAACCGTGAAAACGAGGACACAACACCAGAATGGCCAACACGCTCATCTGGCACTTAGTGCCCTCTCACTCTCTCGGTTCGCCCCCGGCCCGTCAAGGTCCATAACCACATCGCCTTCGTTGTCGAGATTCTCCGGTGGGTCAGCATGGTGTTCTTTGGTGTTTTGCCAGACTGGCGATGGTAAATCTTCTGCCGTCTCGCCCAAGAACACCCGCGAAGAGCTGATCACTAGCCCGCCTTGCTCTCCCCGTATGACCACGTGTTCGTCTTCCTCTGATGCGCGCCTCGTCCCTGCTACCCCAGCACGCCGGATTCTCGCAGATGATTCTCCTCCTCTCGCCGGTGTCTTATGCACACCATCTGGTTCATTGTCGATCTGTTTCCCTAAGGCAATCACATTTGGCCTTCTCTGTTTCCCGTTTTGCGCCGGAGCTGACGCCTGATTCCGCACCTCTGCCTCCTCCCTTGCGGCCGAACCAGCTTCGTTGATCCCCAGGCCATCGTCAAGCTCCTCCACTCGTTCCTCGATGTTACCCCATTATCCCCCTGAAATGCCAAAGGTGCAAATCTAGATACCTAAATACCTCCATCATTGTTCGAATGTGCGTGTTGGCCTCGGTCTCCTGTTCCCTTCTGGTTCTTACCTGTCTGTGCTCTGTTCCGAGGACACCGACTAGGCGCTATCATCCATGCCCCAAACGGAGCATCTCCAACATGGACCTTCTGGTTTTCAGCTGCCTTGCTAGTCACTGTGGCCTTGGTCTGCCCCGCTGCCACCTCACCATGGTCATTTTCCGATTGGGGCGCTGGTTTGTGTGTCGTCGGACAAGTCTCCGGCGCATGGCCGTAGACTCCGCATGTAAAGCAAACCAGGTGGATGCCTTCATAGGCCACCGATCTGACTTGGCCTTTGTACTTAAATTTCGATATAAGAGGTTTCGTTATATCGACTTCCACGCAGATTCTGGCGAACATTCCCCTCGACACCAAGCTCGTAGCTTGATCCACTCGGATCGATCTTCCGATCTTGTTCCCCAACTTCCTAAGAAAGATAATGTTATAGTACTCAGCAGATATACAAGGAATTCGAGCTCATACCAGAACTTTCTGCGCGTTGTCGGTGTATGGATCGAAGTTAGGTTTCCATGGCATCACTATGAGGTAGTGGTCCATCACCATCCACGGTCCTTCGAACATTGCAAATTCCATGTCGTCCTTCGATCCGAAACGTACGAGAAAGTAATCGTTCGCGATGGCAATGAGGTCTATGCTTCCGTTTGGCCGCCACATCAGATTAAGTCGCCTAAGGAGGTACGCATACCCCACACGCCTCCCCATTACCTTGATAATGAGCGTCTGCCTCCAAGGTGCACGGATCACGTCTAGCTCCTCCTGAGTCATTTGAATCGTGGGGCACAGTGGGTCGTCCTCTTCTTCGTCACCTCCCTCCTCTGGATTCTCGTCCATCTCTTCGCCCAAAGGTGGGCTTGGGGGAATCGCCTGGCCAGTCACACTCTGCGCGTAAGTCCTCTGAGACGTCGCCGGTACCTGCACAGAAACGGATAGCGTTAGAGGAGGTGTCGCATCCGCTGCCCCCGCGTCACCCTCGACCATCTCCTCCACCGGAGTTTCATTGACAAGATCCACATCCACCCGCTTGTCTCCATCATCTGCCACGTCCATCCCTTGGCCCACCGGTTCCCCGGTAGAGCGTTTGTGCTTCTTCGTGCTCCGCTCAAGGAAATCACGATCTTCCTCCGAACGTTGGCTTGGGAGCATTTCGAAAAACCGCCCCAAGTAGTTAATATGATTGGCTTAATTATATATATTTTTTATTTTTTAAAAACAATTATTATTATTATTATTATTTTGAATGCTACTGGCTCTATTACAATGTAGTATCTGTTCATATACTTTCTCAACCTACTGAAACACAAAGAACCAATAACGCCTCCACAGAGGCTCGAACTCACAACTTTTCAAATGAAATTCCAACCCGGGTACCAAGACTATTATTATTATTATTATTATTATTATTATTATTATTATTATTATTATTATTATTATTATTATTATTATTATTATTATTATTAAATATATGTATACCCTTATGTCATTTTACATGCTAATCTAAACAGTTAATTTTTTCAAATATCTTTTTACCCACCGTTGATATAATTCGCTGGTCAAATCTGCTAACGCTAATCGCTAACTGCTGATTGTCAAACAAGGACATTGCGAGGTAATTCTCACTTCAATTTGTTGTGTGATTTGAATACTCTCTTTGTCAACAAATCCCTCAAGTAGTTAATATGATTGGCTTTATTAATTATAATTTTTTAATTTTTTCATGGTATTAATAAAATACTTGGTAAATAAATATATAGCATTATTTTGTATTTTAACTTTGATATTTAATTAAAAAATAGTGCACAAAAAAGATAATAGACAATGTAGTGAATATAATCAATTGATGAATTTGAATGCAAAGAATTTTTACATTGGAGAAATATAAAGACAATATAACTAATAAAATTATTTCTCTTAATTAATTTATTGATAATGAATAATTTTTTTTTAATAAAGACATTGTAGGGACAATGTAGCGAATATAATCAATTGATGAATTTGAATGTTAAATTTGCGTATTTAAATAGGCAATTTTAAGTTTACAAATGCAAGATAATATAGTCAAGATTGATTATAATTGTCAATAAAATAATTGTATAGGTATGGTTGAAATCAAATACGGGACATAAGAGAGCAAATAAAAATTAGGGCATAAAATATTAAATATATACTAATATTGAATATCTAACTGCTGATTGCCAAACAAGGACATTGCGAGATAGTTTCCAACTTCAAATTGTTGTGTGATTTGAATATGATTGGCATAATTATATATTTTTTTTATTTTATTCATTAAGGATAAATTAGGAAATCTTAAGGAAAAATTAAAATCTGATTAATCTGAGCCATTCATTTGATTAAAAAATTTGACCGCCATTTTTTCTACCCATTATAGGCCTAACTCTCTTGGGCTCTTATTAGTATACTAGTTTTTTATGCGCATTGCGCGATTGGGATAATGCCCAATGTTTTATTTTAATAAGTAATTTAAAGTATATCAAGGCAATATTATATTGAAATTGTTCATGCATAGATAATTGAATGTTGAATTTGTGTATTTAAATATGTAATTTTAAGTTTACAAATGCAAGATAATATAGTCAGGATTGATTATAATTGTCAATAAAATAATTGTATAAGTATTATTGAAACCTAATACGGGACATAAGGGAGAGCAAATAAAAATTAGGGCATAAAATATCCAATATATATATACTAATATTGAAGAGCTAACTGCTAATTGCCAAACAAGGACATTACGAGATAGTTTCCCACCTCAATTTGTTGTGTGATTTGAATACTCTTTTTTGTAAATAAATCTCCCAAGTAGTTAATATGATTGGCTTAATTATATATTTTTTTTAAATTTTTTAAAAAATTATTATTATGATTATTATTATTATTATTATTATTATTATTATTATTATTATTATTATTATTATTATTATTCTATGTATATCCTTAGGTCATTTTACATGTTAATCTAAACAGCTAATTTTTTGAAATATCTTTTTATCAACTGTTGATATAATTCGCTGCGCTCAAATATGCTAACTGTTGATTGTCAAACAAGGACAGTGCGAGGTAGTTCTCACTTCAATTTGTTGTGTGATTTGAATACTCTCTTTGTCAACAAATTCCTCAAGTAGTTAATATAATTGACTTTATTAATTATATTTTAAAAATATTTTCATGGTATTAATAAAATACTTGGTAAATAAATATATTGCACTATTTTGTATTATAACTTTGATATTTAATTAAAAAATAGTGCACAAAAAAGATAATAGACAATGTAGTGATATAATCAATTGATGAATTTGAATATAAAGAATTTTTACATTGGATAAATATAAAGACAATATAACTAATAAAATTATTTCTCTTAATTAATTTATTGATAAAGAATAATTTTTTTAATAAAGACATTGTAGGGACAATATAGCGAATATAATCAATTGATGAATTTGAATGTACAGAATTTTTATATTGGAGAAAAATAAAGAAAATAGAATTAATGAAATTATTTCTCTTATTTAATTTATTGATAATGCATATTTTTTTTTTTAATAAAGACATTGTAGACACATAATTCAAAATTAAAGAAATGCATATGTATTATTTTTTGTTGTAGCTACTAAATTATTATTTTTAATTTAGTAAGAGTAAAAAAGAGTACTAATTATGACAATTTTGATTGGGATGATGTTCGAACCTAAGACCTTTCTTATTGAAATCAATGAGTACGTTAACGGTGAACTAACAGAAAATTAACGGAGAAGATAATATTTAACGGAAAAGTTAACGGATAATCATATAATTAAGGATAAATTAGTAAATCTCAAGAAAAAATTAAAATCTGATCAAATCTGAGCCATTCATTTGATTAAAAAATTTGACCGCCATTTTTTCTACCCATTATAGGCCTAACTCTCTTGGGCTCTTATTAGTATAGTAGATAGATAGTAGATTATTAGTATAGTAGATATAGTAGATAGTAGATTTACATTATTATTATTATTATTTAGAATAATTTAAATATCTAAAATCTAAATAAATTTAAAATTTTAATATAATGTATTAATATTGGGCACCTATTTTCTGCGCATCGCACATAAAAAGAATAATAGTATATTAATATATAGATTTCTCATTCTGAAATTCAACACAAAGCTCAGTTCTGGACTTCTGGTGGGCAAAAACATTCATAGCATTCAAACATTTCCATCAATCCAAATATCCAATGGAATTTCAATTTTCTAACATTCAAAAAAAAAAAAAAATCATAGAAATCCTACTATCTCCAAAGTCCAAACAAACATATTTTTTTAAAGACATCTTAAACCTACCTAGCTAGTGGCTACCTGCTGGGCTACCGCTACCGTTTGGTATGCAAGTAAAACGATTTGTCATCTGTTAGGGGAAGAATCAATTTCTCAGGCGGTATTGGTGGTGAATGGTATAAGTTTCAAGTTATCTCTAATTCTATGCACTTCTGCATATTCAGGGCTTGAGAATGAGACATCATTTGTGACACTATGTCGTTGGGGCGTTGGGAAAACAGAATGTCAGGTTTTGCCATACTCAATTAATTAGGTCCTAATTATTATAAAAGAGAAGTGATTTGGAGAAAAACTGATGAGTTTCAAGATTAATTGTAGATTTTTTTTTTATTTCTTATAATAATTAGGTTAAAAATAAATATTGGACCCTCTAAAAATTGAGGTCATGTCCTCTTATACCACTTGTTAGGATCGATATGAGTTCACAACACCTAATTATAATAACAACTTCGACTGAAAATATTGAGAATATTTCTAGTGTAAAAGTTAGAAAAAATCATACACATAATAATTTTAAAGAAGAATTTTTTGTATTGACAAAAAGAATTTAATGATATTAATTGAAGAATTGTCTGTATTGGTATTGAATGGGAAGAATCAATTTAATAATGATATTATAGGTTTCAAGTAATCTTTGAATTTTGAAGAAGAATTTTCTAAGGATACTTTGCTATACTAAGCTTTGCTATCTAATGAGATGGGGGAGGGGGCGGAGATTTTAATTCCATGAAAATGGGAGAATTTACAATTCCTTTCAACTGAACAAGAGAATTTGGTGGCCTTTGAAATTATGTGGGAAGGAAATTTAAATTCCCTTCAACCAAACGCCCTGTTAATGCAACCTGACTTATTATTATTTTTTGATCAGGAAGGAGGGGGGACCCAGGTCTTAGACTTATAGTTGCCTCTCAGAGGACCCGACTTATTATTTAATGCAAATCTACCCCTTACACAATTCTTTAAGGATTAATATTTGATGTACCGTCGGTGTATAGATGCTATACACTGGCGGTGAATGATAAGCTGACACATCATTAAAAACTAAAATTGATATTAATTGAGTCTTTTTTTTTTTTTTTATTACAAAATATCTAAGATTTGTATTTTTTAGGAAACTTCTTTTATTTATAATTAACAATATATATATACTTTCCTAAACATATTTATTACTTAATTATTATATATATCTAATTATCTAATTATTATTATTATTAAGTAATAAATATGTTTAGGAAAGTATATATATTTTGTTAATTAGAAATATAGGAAGTTTCCTAGAAGACACAAATTTTAGATATTTTACATAAAAGGACTCAATTAGTATTGATTTTAGTTTTTAATGACGTGTCATCTCCTCATTCACTGTCGGTGTATAACATCTATATTTATTAGCATGACAGAACTTTCTTATTAGCACGACAGAACTTTCTCTTGACGTATATAAAATTATTAAATATTTTTTTGTTAAATAAATTTATTAAATATTATTTTGTAATTGAGGACACTTAAAGCAATCACAATAGTTTGAATTTTTTTCACACGCCCAAATCTGGGCGTGAATAGTGCGCCTGACGTGCTGCTGACGATTTTTTTTTTTAAATTCACAAGTCCCACAAAAAACTTATTTTATAAGAAAAACTCAATTTTCTTTCTCTTATCTTCTCGTTCTTCCACGTAAGCATAAAAAACTCTTAAAAAATAAAATTGAGAATACCACTTTAATATTTTCTATTTGCTTTAATAAAGGATACCAATACCAATAATTTCTATTGCTTTTAACAGTCCAACACGCCTCAAAGTCAGACCCACCTGATCAAACACTCGGGCGCCTATATATGGGTGGTGCTTCCCCTTTACTGCCTCGCTTTTACTAGATTCCAATTTTCAAGACTCGGCGGATCCCCCGAGTCAACACAGTACGGAAAAGGCTTCAAAATCCCAATACGTACACACAACGCTCTCAGTTCTGTGGTTATTCCAGCAGTCCCGTTTGTTCGCAGCTACGGAGATGAGTCTCTCCGTCGCACAGGTGACTTATCCGAGCTGTAGAGCTGACGTTTATTTGTATTGCTGATTCTTTTGCTTTGTTGATCGAGTACTTTTGTTATGGGGATTGATTAGGGTTTCACGAAGTCGCTGGCGATGACTGTGCTCTCCGAAATCGGGGACAAGACGTTCTTCGCAGCTGCGGTGAGTTTGATTCTATGTTTTGCCTTTTTATGGTCAACGGAAGTAAACATCTTTGATGATTGAATTTGGCATTCTGAGAGTTGATTGGATTCAATTATTTCGGAGAAAATAAATAACAACTTGAGATTCATGTATAATTGGAACTTGGAAGTGACTGGTATCAGTGTATCACTTGCTTTTCTGCTTTATCTATATCATGGTGCAGGAAATGTTAGTTTAAAAATCTGCTCTTGAGGATTAGATTCTGAATGATAAATGGAGCAAGATAAGTTCACAAAAAGATTAGATTCTCCAACAGAAAGCTTTATTTAAATTCTTTTGCCTGTTCATTATTCTGTTCAATTTGTAATGAATATCGAGGAAATTTAAAAAGTAAAAAATAAAAAATAAAAATTAGTGAACATATTAAGAAATCAATCAATCAGTTATCTATTCCTTTCTTAAGAAAGAACAAAGAGGATAACCAAAAAAAATTCCAGCTTGTGAAATAAGTCACCTGACATTTGTGAACTCTGTTAAAGCTACATACTGTCACTGTGAACTTCCCCTTTTTGAAATAAATTTAATTTTGCAGACATTCCAATAGTGGTAATTTACTTTAAAAAGCTTTGACATGATTTTTTAAATTATATGGAGTAGTTGATTCCTGTTCCTCTTCAGTTTTCAATCAGATAGGAGATTTTCTGAAAGAGTTTTTGAAATCCTTAGCTTTAGATACCCATTTTGATTCAGATTCCAATGTTTGAATCATAAAGCCCTAAGGGGTTTATGAAAATCTAGGGGGCGTTTACTAATAGGAAATTTTCAAGAATTTCCGAAAACTGAAAATTGAAAACAAGCAAAGTGTTTACTAGGGCCTGTTCCCATTTTCAAAACTGAGAATTAATTTCCCTTCTTGCAAGAATTTTGAAACACAAAGCAAAGTTGTTTTCAAAAGTGAAAACTAACGGGTGAACAGTACCCAGTACGTACTATCGAATCCTGGCAGACTCTTTTTCTTCTTTCTTCCTTTTCTTCTTTCTTCTAAATACATTATGATTGTAACTCCAATATGGCGTCTATTTAGCAAAAATACAAAAACAAATATGGCGTCTATTTTTGTAAATCCAAAACAAATTACTACATTTTCAAGATTTTAGATGGGCAAATTATTGTGTGGACCATGGTCCACACAATGTTATGTGAACCATAACAAAAAGTACATTTTTAATATACTAAATGTCATTACTTTTGTATACAATATAATGTACACTCAAAACAAAAATAATGTACATTCCTTGAATATAATGTACATTATTTTTATATTGAATGTACATTATTTTTGTACTGAATGTACATTATTTTACAGTAGACAAAATATGATCCACACAACTTGTATGGACCATGGTCCAGTGGTCCACACAATAATGATTGGGTAACCTTCCAGTAAATATATGTTCTCACTTCTCTCATGCCAATGATCGTGGGAGGCCTATTAATTTCAATTATTTAACTTGGCGTAATTTAGTACTTCTTGAGTATATTATTTTTCTCAATTGAATATGTTATTACTACGTTATTGAAGGTGATTACCTAAATGCACCCGGTTTTTTGGCAAATGCACTATGAACAAATTATAATCATTGATGGTGTACTCAATTTTATTTGCAATGTTTTGTAATCACACTTTGTCACGAAACAACTTATTTTAAATTATTGCAATCAATATTTTGTAATGACCTTTTAATTTGTCACGAAATAACTTATAAATATATGTATCTAGTACATATTTAATTTAGTAAGTGGAGAATAGATTTCGAAAATAAGTACAGGTAAACAAGTTTTCAATTTCAGTTTTCAAAAACAGAGAATAGAAAACAGAGAATTTTCAAAAACAGAGAATAGAAAACAGAGAACAATTTTCTGTTAGTAAACGGGCCCCTATTTTCTCACTTTGTTACAAATTCAAGACATTCCAATATTTTTATGTGGTAATTTACTTTAAAAAGCTTTGACATGATTTTTTAAATTATATGGAGTAGTTGATTGACTTGATTCCTGTTCCTGTTCAGTTTTCAATCAGATAGGAGATTTTCTGAAAGAGTTTTTGAAATCCTTAACTTTAGATACCCATTTTGATTCAGATTCCAATGTTTGAATCATAAAGCCATAAGGGTTTTATGAAAACCTAATTTCTCACTTCGTTACAAATTCAAGACATCACTTGACTAAACTTGAGATTTTAATCCAATTGCAAAATTGTAAATTATGCTAATATCTAAAAATACTACTCCGTATAATGCTAAATTCTTAACTTGTTTATGAGTACTGTCACTGTCACCTATTTTATGTTCATTACAATGTTAAATTATTATTATTTTTTCTAGATATTGGCAATGCGTCATCCAAGGAGACTTGTCTTGGCAGGTTGCCTTTCAGCTTTAATTGTAAGTTTTTATTTTGTTCTTTCTATCCATTTTTGCTCATTGGTTCACCTAGTCTGTATTTTTTTTGAGCTTAACTATCATAACAAAAATTTACCCTTTTTGTAGGTGATGACCATTCTATCTGCTGTTGTTGGTTGGGCTGCTCCCAATTTGGTAATCTTTCTTTTAGTTTTATGCTGTTCTGTTTCTTCTTGCTAAAATTATATTAAGGTATTGAATGTACTTTAATAGAAGAAATATCCAGGTAGTGTTGCTAGAATGCCACTTTAGACACTTTATCATGGAGTATTAATAACAATAATAAATACTGATAATGTTAAAACAAGAGAAGTCTAAATAGTGAGACAGATATTTCATACTTGAGTGTTTAATGACTTTAATCAATGTTTCATCTCCACTTCAATAAGGATTGTAATGGGTTTCACTATTATGTATGTATGTTGTCTACAAGACTTAAAATTTAGAACCTCTAAATAATGAAACAAATGTATTTCTTGTTTCATATGAGTAAATGTGTAATTCATTTGGATATTTTACTTCTTCAATGATACATTTCCACACACAGTGTGTGTGTGTGTATTTGCATTGATATGTTGATGTTGCATGTCTGTCCAAAGTCTAGATGAGCTCTTGGCTTGCCATAGTAGATTCTGATTTGTATAGTTAATAGAACAAATTGCCACTGCGATTACAGTATTACACTGCAGAACAAGGCTGTCTTTTAAATCATAGACACTATAGATTGCAGCCTAGCCACTCATTTGTTCTCACAAGGTGAAATGATGCATTAGTTTATGCAGCAGCTTTTATTACTTTATGTCATTACTTTCTCCTCTCTGATGTAACTATTTATATAAATAAATATCCAAATTGTATTGCAGATCTCTCGAAAATGGACTCATCATATTACAAGTATATTGTTTTTGGGGTTTGGGCTATGGTCATTATGGGATGCCTTTAATGATGGGTAACAGTTTTTTTGCTCTCTTTTTCTCTTTTTTTTTTTTTTTGGGTTAAATAATTTCTTACTAATCATTTTTTAATATGGTTGAAATGTATAACAGTATATGCCATTGATTTCCTAATTATATTTTACAACAGGGAGTCTGAAGAATTGGCTGAAGTCGAAGCAGAACTGGTTTGTATTTTTCTTCTGACAACTTCCCTACTAGGGGTTTAGTTTTTCTAACTACTCTGTTAATAGGATGCTGATCTCAAAGCAAATGGCGGAGCAGCCAAAAACGGGGATAAGGACAATAAGGTAAGCTGAAAACACTAACGTTATCTGCAGTAACTAACTTCCCTTCTGATGTAATTGCAAACCACTTAAAATAAACAGAAGAGGATTGTAAAATACAAAGCCACACTACTCATCATTTGCAGTATTGATTAAATGTTTCACCATTAACATGCTATGTGAAGTTATAAATGCATAATTGCAAAATACTACTGAATATTTATCACTGTTCCAGTGTTACTTTGTTATGGATGCCTAGATCTGCTTATGGGCATGAAATTTCTGGTGTTAGGTGAAAATCTTTTATTGTTTTTAAAGCCCAAGTAAGAGTTATAATAAGGACAATAAAGGGGTTATCAACTATATATAGAGGTACTGAGAAGTACCCTGGGGTTTCCTTATTTTAAGGCCTTTTGACTTGCTCTAACCAAATTTTTCGTACTTTTGGAATTTTGGTTTTTTTTTTTTTTTAAATATGTTTTTGTTTTGTTTTGTTTTTGATTCCCTAACTATATCCAAATGCTTTTTTTTTTTTTTTGTAAATTTCACTTCATATATACATTTATTTTTAATTTTATTATTAGTAAGTTTGCTAAAGCATATGGCTCAGTGTGATATTCGGGGTTTCTTTGATAGAAATAAAATGTTTTTATAACATAGTGATTTAAATTGTCCTGAGGACCTCTTTAGCTAGCTCATCTTAGAAATTCCAGGATGTTTTAAAATTTGAAATTCAGTGGAAGCTTGCCTTTTTAGAATATCTCTGCAAATATTTTTGTGATCCCTTGTGTCTTATGTTTTGAACTGAAATAAACAAAAACCAAGTGTAGCAACTAGCAACCTGGAATGCTGAGTTTCTATCTTGGAAGAAATGAGAGAAAATACATCATAATGACAAGAATTCTAATGGCTAACCTCCAGATCCTCAAGTACAACAATTCGGGGCATTTCTGTAATAACAGACTCATCGTCTGCTTCACATGGCATTGTATTATTTAACCAGCCTAATGGCTTTATTAATGGAAACAGCATCGTCTTGGACTTCCGCCCTTATTCCTTTATTTTCCTTTCTAGCCCGCTACATTTTATCATTTCTTTCCGACCCCTGGTCGTAACACTCAAATAGATAGGCAATATTGGTTTCCATGTTTTTCTTTAAAGATGAAGCATGCTCTTTTGAGTTTTGACAGACTAATAAGATGTGCAATTTTTGCCGCTTCTTTAGTATATATTCTGTTTTACTAGATGGACTGCTTTTATTATACGTCATAACAACTTGTATGCTTCTTCTAGGACATTGACGATTTGAAAAAGCAGAGGAGGCCACTGCTAACTCAATTTTTCTCACCGATTCTTCTAAAGGTTACTGTTAGATTTGTCACGAATTTCAACAGAGGCCTACTAATGGTAATTAAATAACATACCTTGTGTCTTTACTCTGCAGGCATTTTCGATTACCTTTTTTGGAGAATGGGGTGACAAGAGCCAGGTATGTATTGAAGATGGCATGCACACATATATAGCTGCATACTTTGGCAGTGTTTGCAAATTGCAACACTGACTATGTGAGTGCTTTTTACAGATTGCCACCATTGGTCTGGCTGCAGATGAGAACCCATTGGGTGTTGTTCTTGGAGGAATCCTGTAAGTTAACCTTATTTAATCTTTACTTATTGAGAGATTCCAAACCTTCACTCCTTAACATTCCCTTTGTCATGTGGAATTGTAAGACATGGGTAGTAGTGAACCTGGGAAAGGATTGGATATAGGAATTAGTTTTTTAATTAATGTTAATTTAATCTAAATAAAATATACTCTATACCTTGGTTTTCCATGTGAATGATTTTTCCTTCCATGTAGTAAAGAAAAGAGGGTATGCACTGTAATTACGATTTCTAAGGAATGACAAATTTGAATGAATTTAAAATTTTCCTTGTACCACATGCTATGTACCTATGTTTAAATTTTAAAGTAGAATTCTATCTTGTCTATTTTCTCTGACCCTATGATTAGTTATAATAAGGTCTAGGGATGGCCACAGGGTGGGGAATATGTTGGGGGCATATTCTCCACCAATTATACAATGGACCAAGGTCTACCTTGCATTATAGACTTTGGTCCAAAATAACCTTCAGATTATGTGTCTGTATTCCGTACCTGTAGTTAAGCATTTATGCGCCTATAAATAAATTGAAGGTAGATAACATGTTAACTAAAGACACAAACTGTTAACCGTAGATACAAAATGCAAGATGGACCTTGGTCCATGGTATAACAACTGCATATTCTCCACCCCAACCTAAACCCCCCACACTGGTAGGGATGTAAATCTTAGCCTAAAACCGATGGGTTGGCCCGATAAGATAAAAATTTTTTAGGGTTAGAGCTTAAATATTTTAGCCTGATAAAATATCAGCTCGATAAACCAAAATCGATAAGGCTGAAATTTAGTGGGCTAGCCCGATAGACGGAGCCACTTAAGGCTAGTCTTCGTTACAGAAGTGATGTGGAACGAAATATACTGGAGTTTTATATGTAAGACTGGGGAATCAGGTCCCTGTCGGGTCAAGCGACAATTGGCTTCCCTATTTGATTAGAAAGATACAACAAATAGAATGGACAATCAAAAATATCTCTAGATAACACTGGATATAAACTTATTACTCTGTACTTATTCTGTAATCAATTTAACCTCATAATCTTACTGTAAATTTCTGTTGATTTGTTATTGTTAGTGGACAAGCTTTATGTACTATTGCTGCTGTATTGGGGGGAAAGAGCTTGGCATCTCAGATTTCTGAGAGAGCAGTAAGTAATTTGATTTGCTTTCCTATACATGACTTAGCTCCGAATCATCCATGACACTGAAGTTCTTGAATAATGCAGATTGCCCTTGCTGGTGGAGTTCTTTTCATTGTGTTTGGCATTCAGTCCCTCCTTTCACCAGTTCACTAAGAATGGCTGTGACTAGTATTTATCAGCAATCACATATTATGGTCAGCCAAAATGCTATAAACTAGTTAGAAAAAAAATATTACATTTTATTATCCTTGTCCTATGATGATCATAGATAGAAGTGTGTGTTTGACAAATCGAACCGCCATTTTTTTTCTTGTTATAAACTGAAAATTAGTTCCATTTTGTTGTCCTTGTTCTCTGACGATCATATATAGAAGTGTGTGCTTGCACAAATTGGACTGCCATTTTTTTCTTGTTATAAAGTGAAAATTATGGCAAAGATTTTCCGGACATTTTGTAATCACTGGCACTTTTGTAGAGTGTGTGCGTTGTCTTATGGTGTATGTTTTCTAGTTTACCTGCATATGGTGCTGTGATCGCTATGTTTTACAACCTTTTAACAAGCATGAAGTGTATTTTCTTGTACCATTGTTCTGCTCTTATGCTGTAAAAGCAAATGACAATAAATCTATTTACTTCACTAGTCATTGAATTGTGTTGGTTTTTATACGAATTAATGACTTGTACTGTCTATGAGAGCCTCGCTTTATTGTTCTTGGTCTAAATTCCACAAATATCTTGGAGTTCACCAAAATGTGGTGAGTTATAAGACAATTTTTCATCATTGTTGGATTATTGGTTCAGGAGTGCTAGTGATTATAACCTTTAGATTTAGAGTTAAATAATCAGGACTTAATTAACATTTTGGTCCCTCAATTGTTTTCCAAAGTTCCTATTGAATTGTATAGAATAGAGGTTTTCTCTTGCGTGCAAGGGGTGCACATTAAATTCTAAGATGAGCCTGAAAAGGCTTGACTTCTGTGTACGCCGGTACTTTTGGAAATTTGACTGGCATTACGGGCTAAATTATGTCAAATTTTCATATAATTTTTTCAAACTCAGAGCCATAATCCAAAAGCTAAAACTGTGTCGGTCATTACTCGGTTGAGTTAACCATTCGGTCACTACTTGGTTGAGTTGACCATTCGATTTGACCAAATGGTTTACCACTCGTAACATTCAGGCAACGATTCGTGGGTACCACTCAAATCACCATTCGTTGGTACTGCTTGAACTATTCTTTGGAGTACCGTTCTGGAAGTGTTAATTCTGATTCGTGGGAATTAATTCCAATTTATTTCTAAAGAATTAACTGTTGTAACTGCTCTGTTGAATTTCAGATTAAGTTGTCTGCTATGTGGGAATTAATTTCGAATTAATTTCAATTTATTTCTTAATTTCGAATTAATTTCAATTTATTTCTAAAGAATTAACCGTTGTAACGGCAGATTAAGTTGTCTGGGGGTTTACATATCTGATTTATTCAGATTTTAAATGTCATTGTTAAATGCTATTTATTTCATCTTCTCCTACAAATAGCCTTGGTATTGGGGAGATTTTGGGTGAGCTGATTTTTGAACTTGCAAAATCATTATTTTCTCTCTTCTCTCGAAATTGTTTTCATACAAAAGAAATTCTGCCAACACTTTTATAAATTGTACGGATTGCTCGCCCGGTGTTCTCGTTCGTCGGACCTTTCGTTTGAGTGCTTAAACGTAAGGTCGTAATCCGTTTTATCATGGGAGACTGACGCTACCTCTCTTAGCACCCTTGGAAGGTAGCGAATCGATTTGAAGGATAGTGCATGTACACACGACTCAGATTTCTGTTTCTTCTCGTTGGATTTAAATCTCATGTTTAAGAAACCCTTTCTCGTTTTATATATTTTTATATAAATAGCACCAAAAAATACACTAACACATCCAAAAAAAAAAAAAAAAAACACCAAAAAATAAACTAACACATCCAAAAAAATACACCATATAACTCACCACCCTAATGGTGTATTTCTGAACACTGTATGGTGCTTTTACTCACACTTAATGGTGTGTTTTTTATGATGCAAACATAATTTGTGTGTGTTTTTTGTGGTGTATTTTCTAACGTTGAATGTGTATATGTGCTGAACTATTGATGACGCTGCACCGCCGCACATTAAACACCTGTCGCACCTGAACCTTACTCTCTCTCTCTCTCTATATATATATATATATATATATATATATATATATATATATATATATATATCAAAATTGTTTTGATTTAATTTTCTATAAATTAAATACCATATTTACGTATAAATATATATTTTATATATATTTTGTGTATTGACTTATTCACCAGCACCAACAATCTTAAAATCAAAATTTTTAGTGAATTAAATCGAAGCATGAATGTTGCTCGTGGTGCACATTCGTATGGTCGGAGTGGCAACGTAGTTGCTGATTTTGTAATCCCGGTAAACTTTAGTTCAGGGACCGATGGTGACATTAAAGGGTATATCCCTACGATGAAGGTGCTGTGACCATACCAAGTGGCTTGGTCGAAAGCCCGTGGAAATTCAAAGACTTGAATTTCAAAGGTTGGCAACTTAAAATGTTGTTCAACCTATTGATTCTCGGCATGTCATGGTTCTTGACATAGATGGTTCGTAGTGGAAAGGAACGTGAGTCTAATGCTCAAATTGTTAGTGTAGTGAGTGATTGGAAATATTTTGTTTTCCTATGCCTAAACTACATTTAAAATGATTTGTGTGACTCGGTGTACATTGAAAATAGCTAAAGAGCTATGTGAATCTTTGGACCTGAAGTATATATAAGAGTGATGACGTTAAGGCAAAGATATTTGTCGTTAGCCGATTCCTTAGATACAAGATGGTGGATTCCAGGATTGTCCTAAGTCAAGTAGACAAAGGAAAGTGAAGCCTTTCAAGTTGACCAAGTTTCCATTTGTTGCCTTTGGGCAAGAAGGACTTCAAGCATTACGAGAAACAATTCCACATAAAATGCTTCTATTGTGGCATTATGGGCCACAAGTCGGCTGATTGTAAAGCACCTAAGAGGAAGAATAATAATTCTGAATCTAACGTGGTGCAGGTCAATAAAAAAGAGTCTGAAATCATCCCCTCGATAATGTTGACCGAGGTAAACCTGGTTGGTTCGAACCAAACAGCATGGTTCATTAATATGGGTGCGACACGACATATTTATTCCAACCGTGAGTTGTTTACTACCTTCGAGACGACTAATAGTGAGAAGGTATAGATGGGGAATTCTACTCAGTCTGCTGTGGAAGCCATGGGCAAAGTGGTTCTCAAGATGATCTATGGGAAAGAGCTGACTCTTAACAATGTCTTGTATGTACCGGAGCTACGAAAGAACTTAGTTTCTGGTTCATTATTGAACAAGAATGGTTTCCGATTAGTGTTTGAGTTAGACAATGTTGTTTTGGCGAAATCAGGAGTGTGTGTAGGCAAGGGTTATGTACTAGATGGGCTTTTTAAGCTCGATGTAATAGCCATGATTAATAGAAATGTTAGTAATTCAGCCGACTTACTTGAGTCTTCGTGTTTGTGGCATGGCAGACTAGTCATGTTAATTTGAATGCTATACGTAGATTAATTAACTTGGACCATAAATTTCCTACATTTCAAATTAACGATAAGCACAACTGTGAAATTTGTGTTGAGGCAAAACAAATGAAAATTCCTTTTAAATCGATTGAAAGAAAAATGGAACCACTTGAGTTAATCCATAGTGATGTATGTGATTTTAGATCAATACAAATACACAGTGGTAATAAATATTTTATCACGTTTATCGATGATAGCACACGATACTGTTATGAGTATTTGCTTAAGAGCAAAGGCGAAACCGTCGATAAATTCATTCTTTATAAGAATGAGGTGGAAAACCAACGTAATCGGTGAATTAAGAAGGTTAGAAGCAATCTAGGTAGTGAGTATGAAGCACCTATTGGTGACTTCTGTGCGTGCGAGTGTAGGTATCATACACGAGTGTATGTCACCTTACGCACCTCAATCGAGTGGTGTTGCCGAATGGAAAAGTCGCACATTGAAATAAATGATGAATGCGGTGTTTATAAGTTCGGGCCTACCTCAAAGTATGGGGGGTGAGGCGGTTTTGTCAAGAAATTACCTTTCAAATAAGGTTCCCCGCAAAAAGCTCGATAAGACTTCTTATAAGCTGTGGAACGGTAGGAAACCGTCCTACCAGTACCTGAAAGTGTGAGGGTGTCTTGCCAAAGTATTGGTGCCAACACCTAAGAAAATAAAGATAGGTCCTAAAACGGTAAACTGTATCTTTATTGGCTATGCACATAACAGTAGTGTGTATTGGTTCTTAGTACACGAGTCTCATAATCTGGACATACATAAGAACACGATAATTGAATTGAGGAATGCATAGTTCTTTGAAGATGTATTTCCGTGTAGGTCTAGTGAGGGACCTAGTACATCGAAACGGACATTCGATTAGGATGTGGATAATAACAGTGGAGGGTCTGAAAAAGAACCCGAGCTCGAAGTTAGACATAGCAAGCGAACTAGGATTGAAACATCATTTGGTCCAGATTTTGTGACGTACATGTTAGAATGTGATACGCATATTCTAACTTGTTTACTAGAAAATGAACTGGATTTTCTGATATGCTTGTTAGAAACCGAGTCTCGAACGCATGTAGAGAAGCTGTGACTTCTACAGAAGGACCAATGTGGAAAGAGGCAATAAAAAGTGAAGTGGATTCTATCCTACAAAATCACACGTGGGAATTGGTTGATCTTCCTCCGTGTAGTACACCCTTGGGATTCAAATGGTTCTTTAGACGAAAGTTGAAACCTGATGGTTCCATTGAGAAGTATAAAGCTAGACTTGTAATTAAAGGTTACAGGTAACACAAGGGCCTTAATTACTTTGATACCTATTCTCCTGTGACGAGAATAAATTTCATAAGGATGATTCTTGCCATAGCCGCAATGCGGAATTTGGAAGTTCATTAGATGGATGTGAAAACAGCTTTCTTGAATGGCGAGTTAGATCAAGGAATTTATATGGAACAACCCAAGGGTTTTGTGGTTCTGGGCCAAGAGAAGAAAGTCTGTAAATTGGTTAAATCGTTATATGGTTTAAAACAAGCGCCTAAGTAGTGACACGAGAAGTTTAACCATGCGATGTTAACCAATGAGTTTAATATAAATGAAAGTGACAAGTGTGTGTACGTTAAGGAAACAATAGACAGTTATGTCATTCTTTGTTTATATGTGGATGATATACTCATCGTGGGTAGTAACGATTGAATGATCAAATCTACCAAGGACATGTTAAATTCGAGATTTGACATGAAGGATATGGGTTTGGCGAATTTAGTCCTCGGGATTAAATTCGTGAGAAGACCGAATGGTCTAGTGTTAAGCCAATCTCATTATATTGATTAAATCCTTGCAAAGTTTAATAAGGATGATTATCATGTGGCTAGGACGCCGTTAGATGGTAACGCACATCTGTCCAAAAATCACGGAAAGTGTATTTAATTTCTCAAGTAGAATACACTAGAATTATTGAAAGTTTAATGTATCTAATGAGTTGTACCAGGCTAAATATTACCTTTGCGGTTAGTAAACTCAGTAGATATACGAGTAACCTAGTGATGGTCATTGGAAAGCAATAGTGAGAGTTATGAGATAATTGAAGTATACTCGTGACTAGGGAATGCACTATACGAGATATCCTGTTGTACTTGAAGGGTATAGCGACGCTAACTGGATATCAGATATTAAGGACTCTAAGTCCACAAGTGGCTACGTGTTTACGTTAGCTGGTGCAGTCGTTTCATGAAAATCCTCGAAACAAACTGTGATAGCCCAGATCAACGATGGAATTTGAGCTGATAGCCTTAGACAAATGTTGTGAAGATGCTGAATGGCTACGCCATTTTCTCGAGGATATTCCTAGTTGGGATAAATCTGTACCTCCAATTAGTGCGCATTGTGATAATCAAGACATTTGAAACATAGGGCAAGCAACACTAACAATGCTTCTAAACCCTTGCCCCTCAACAAACCTAAAGAGAAGCTCATCTCTATTATTACCATCTCATACAAAGCTTTCCTAATGGTCTCTTGATTAAAAAATCAGGTCCCCAAAACCCCTTTTGAACCTTCTATTGCGGAGGTTGAAACAATATTACACATGAGAAGTGGGAGGATGTCCACATGCACTAATGATTTTCATCTATAAGAATGGACATCAGTAAACAAATAACCACAACACCACATAAATATAAATAGTCATACAATATGTCAATATGCATCAACATAAATTCACATAAAGAAAATTTAGATTCCACCATAAATTCCATAATTAATCAGAATTGATTAATTGAATCATCATATTCATATATATGGAATTGTCCCCATTCAATCATATAGTGGTACAGACATACAATATGCATCAACATAAATCCACATAAAGTAGATTAAGCTTCCACCATAAACTTCATAATCAAAATTTATTAATTGAGTCATCATATACATGGAATTGTCCAAAATTTAGGACTCATACAATCACACAGACATACAATATGGATCAACATAAATCCACTTAAAGCGGATTAGGGTTATTAGAATTCCACCATAAATTTCATAATCAGAATTCATTACTTGAATGTTGAATCATCATATACATGGAATTGCCCAAAATTGAAGGTTCATACAATCAGACAACATATTTTCAACAGTCCAACATTAAAATAGAATTAGAGAAATACACAATATATCCATAATTGGATTGACAGAATTTAATCACAATTTCATCATTCATTCAGAATAATGAAACATTCATATATATATATATATATATATATATATATATATATATATATATATATATATAGATTCCGGATCAGGTGAGGACCTATCCTTAGGTGAGGACGTGAGGACTAATTTGATCCTTTCATTTAATTAAGCCAACGGCTGTGATTTAATTATATGCAATGAATTTAATTTTTCGTACTCAGTTTATTGTGAATTCGTACTCAGTTTGTTGTGCATTCATTCTCAGTTTGTTGTGCATTCATTCTCAGTTTGTTGTGCATTCTGTGTTTGTTTGTTGTGCATTCTGTCCCAGTTTGGTGTGCATTCATAGTGTGATTGTTGTGCATCCGTCCCACTTTTTTTGGCAGCGCGTTTTTATTTTTTCATAGCCTTTAGATCACTCAAAATGAATGATCTGGATTAGTCCTCACGTCCTCACCTAAGGATAGGTCTTCACCTGATCCGGAACCGATATATATATATATATATATATATATATATATATATATATATATATATATATATATATATATATATACATACATACATGTACATATATATATATATACATGTACATACATGTACATATACATACATGTACATATATATATACATGTACATATATATACATATACATACATGTACATATATATATATATATATATATATATATATATATATATATATATATATATATATATATATATATATATATATATATATATATATATAGGCTGCGAATTCGGTGCACCCCCTATATTAGATGAGGTCTCATCACAACCATTAAGTTACTAGAATTTGATGGATGTGATTGAATGAGATATGTTAGATAATTAAGGTTAGAATTTAAAAATAAGGATAAAAGAGTCATTGTAATAGTGTTGTTAATTATGGCTAAAATAAATTAGTAATATTTAGCATAATATTAGATGGAATAAGAGTGGTAACAAATAGAAAGCATCTGTGGATGAGATACGAACATGTAGTAGTAGCAGGGTTGTAAAAATCGGTCTAGGCGCTAGGCGCCTCTAGACCGTAGCGATTTCCCTCCTAGGCGGCCGCCTATGTTACCGGCCGCCTAGGCGTCCGCCTAGCGCCTAACTCGGCCGATTTGGCCACCTAGCGTCTAAGTTAGTCGAGTTAACCAGATCGGCTCGGCCTATTTTTTTAATTATATGTGTGTGTGTCTGTGTGCGCGAGCATACATATATATAATATGACATATATACACTCGTAGACTAGTTTGATACTTTGAATCTTTGGATGATTGAAATATTTGAGTATTTTTAATTTTTAATATTGTTTTAATAATTTTTTTTTTGAAAACCATTGTTTTGATGTTATGACTTATGAATTATCATTAATTCATTTATTTGGATGTGTTATTTGATTAAATGTTGAAAACAACCTCATTAAAATTGTCAAACTGCAAGTCTACCACTGTTTTTTTGGCGCCCGCCTAGCGCCACCTAGATTCCGCCTAAGCGCCGCCTAGACTGCCTAGGCGCTGTCCGGGCGCCCGACTAGCGCCTAGCGCATACTGCAACCATGAGTAGTAGTACGGAAATTTAGTGTTGTAGTGTTTGGGGTCTGTGCGTCTTGTAATGGCGTGTGCGTGTTCCTGTAATTTGACATTCAAGGAGTTAAAGAATTATTAGGGGTATGGTTGAATGCATGTTGTTTGCCCGAATATGGAAGAAATTAACTAAATGGGTAGAAGTGGTTTGTTATTGTTTGGGCGTCACGGGAGTAGTATTAGGGGTCTGTGCGTTTGGGATTGTGGTCTGTACGTTTGCTTGTTATAGTGTGTGCGTGTTACTGTTGTGGCGTGTGCGTTTTGTTGAATTGGAGGTGTAAAATCTTTTTCCTGTAATTCGAGATCCAAGGAGCTAAGTTATTATTGGGGGTATGCTTTAATGTATGTTGTTTGCCCGGATATGGAAGAAATTAACTAAATAGGTAGAAGTGGTTTGTTATTTTTGGGCGTCACAGGAGCAGTATTGCGGGTCTGTGCGTTTGGAATTGTGGTCTGTGTGTCTACTTGTAAGGGTGTGTGTGTGTTACTGTTGTGGCGTGTGCGTTTTGGTGAATTGGAGGTGTAAAATGTTTTTCCTGAAATTCGAGATCCAAGGAGCTAAGTTATTATTGCGGATATGGTTGAATGCATGTGGTTTGACCGTATATGGAAGAAAATTACTGAATGGGTAGAAGTAGGGGGGTCTGTGCGTTTTTAATTATGGAGTGTGCGTATTCATGTAGTGGTCTGTGCGTGTCGTGGATTCGGTTAGTGCATGTTGGGTAAATTCATTTTGGTAGCAGATGTTTAATTGTCGGGCAATGGAGAAGCGTGTGCGTAATGATGATGGGGCGTGCGCATTTACGCGAATGATTTAAACACATTACACATGTAATGAATTGTTGGCAAGAAAACAACCATTTAATTAAATTGAGAAGAAAACCAACTTTTGGAGGCAATTGATTTAAACAAATTATACATGTAATGAATTGTTGGCAAGAAAGCAACCATTTAATTAAATTGAGTCACTTCAATTACATCTTGGTTGTGTGAAAGCCTAAATGTCATCCATTAACAACCAATATTCTAGGCAAAAATGGTGAAATGTACACCTTGGCAGATAAAAGAGATAAAAGAGTATCTGGCTCTCTCTTCATATGCAGGTCATGATCAATAGAGAAGAGCCAATCTTTCTGTATACAATTTCAAAAGCTTTGAATATCTCAGCCTCATAAAATTCATACTTCTTATAAGCCTCCATCTTCTTTTTCCAAGTCTCTTTGCTCATTGCCCTGAAGGCATGAACTACTATAAGAAACTTGTATCTCCATGGGTTAAACCCCATTCCCTGGAGGTTGCAAAATCATGAATTGCAGTGCAGGATGAATTCCAAACATGAATTGCAGTGCAGGTATAGGCAATACATTTAGCAAAATATTTAAATTGCATTTAAGCTTGTTGAATTCAACTTTAAAACTGAGGCCCATTGTTGAAACCCACAGTTTATGTGAAGCCATAGCTCTATAACACCTTAACAGCACAATCAAAACCACCAAAAAACAACTGGAATAAGGTGAGCAACATCACATACTATCCATTATTCTTCATTGTCCAATAACAGTAATCTATTGATTTTCAGGTCCATAATTCAATACATAATCTAATCATAGGCAGCCATTTACAGCAAACAAGAACAACCCCAACAGGAAACAATCACAAAGACTCAATCTTTTCTTGCCTACACAAACACTCTTATAAGCAAAAAATTTAAACTCACTGGTA